>NW_019213549.1:76463-204770 GCF_002532875.2 Varroa jacobsoni | reverse complement strand
ATATATAGGTTCATGCTTTTTCGTACGTCTGTGAAATAAAGGAAATTTACATTAATTACTCACGGACAAAGACCATGTATCATAATATGGTGCACCCCTATCGGTATCGACGTATATGCAACTAGGTATAGCCATTAAACGTTACTGAAGGAAAGACCTGTTGGATTTGTCATAAAATCAAAATACGTCTAGGAAAGGCCATCATCAATAATACAAAATTGCTCTGTCGGCTTTAGCCAAATAGCCAGATTTAAGCGCGTTTATTATGCAGAGATCGAACACAAACGCTGATATATTCATTTTGTATATTGTCTGGTTTCGTAAAATGCATTTGTGTAGTTGTTGGCAGATCCCAGAAGCATTGCCCGCGTTTATGTGCTGCTACCTTGAAACCCATTCTCACAATCAATATAAGATATTATTGGATATTCCTTGAAGTATTTTCATTTTAAGCTCACGTTCCACGAGACTAATTTCGATGCTTTTTAGAGATTTTACCCCAATGGTAGCTCGATTTCTATATGGTCGTTATGCTACCAATTGACAAGATTGCAATGTCTCCAAGCCATGTAAACTGGCATCAGCATGCTTACTATTTAAGGAAAGCCTGAGCATAGCCGAAACCAGATGCGTATCAGATCTTCATTTCATCCACTGTTTCTTCACCAAAGAATATACTCCGTTCACCCGACACCTCAATTATCATAGCGAACGGTAGCGCACTGTTTTTAAATCGACTATATATCTATATCTATATATATATATGCGTCGTTGTCGTAATCGTATCAGGCACCAGGATCTACTAAATATCTGATAACAGGCAATTTAAATGTTCCGACGCTGTTTCTGGGGTCGCCGCAGTGCGACCGATTTCCGACTCTGCTAATATCTATTCCGATCTATCGATGCGATCAGCGATCGGTGGTCTGAAGTACACAGTCCATTAATAATCTGATTCTGACTGTTTGACCTTTAAGGTCAGCCTGAACCGTCGCCACCGCCATAGCACCAACGTTAGTGGCGGCTCCAATGCTACCCGCAAATACATGCACCAAACAGAACACTGCATAGACGCCCATAGAGGAGACTCTGCTTTTGCGACTATCCTTTTAACGCCGTTGATACCTTATGCGAACCGTATTCAGCTGTACGATCGTGTATCGACGTACTACTATAGGTCCATTTAACTACGTGGCCGGGCCATTTGTTGTTCAATTGATCAGATTTATTGTTGTCGTCCTTTCTTTTTGGCTTTGTTAATACAAACTCTATTGCCCGTTTCCACTACGTTACCATTCTTCGTACCTTTTTTTCTGCTCTTTTCTTTCGGTTTCATTTTCAGAACCGCAATGACAACGATGATAGCAGTGCACACTCTTACGGCGCTCCGTATTTCTTGCATCCGTTTTGCTGGACAGCCTGCGCAAAATCGAGCTGACGACTGAACAGTTCATCTTTGTCATTCAAAAAATCTGGGGTCCTTGTCATCGTATTTCTGCAACGGAAGAGATCAGGCACCACAAATCGTCATTCTGATTCTCTCTATCTGATCTCTCTTCTTCGGCTCTCTGTAGCTATCGTGAAGACGTTTATTCGGGGGGCGTTGTACACGTATGCACGCGTCGTCCCTTCAACAACGGAGCGATTTTGGCAATAACGACGATAACAACAGCTACCATGCCAACAACAGCGGAATCTCATAGCGGAATCCGCCACTTCGTCTTCAGTCGGAAGCTTCTGCCCGACTGTTAGCGCGGAACTGCCACAAAAACAGGATCTACGGAGCGACTTGTCGCCCATCAAGCTACTGGACTCGATAAAGAGCAGTTGTCTTTTAAACGAGATCGGTGCAGGTCAGCGCGCTGATGATGACGATTGCTCTAAAATAACGTTTATACACAGTTGGATAGCAAACGATGCACGACAGTTAGAAGGTCCACGGGAGGCCAAACGTGTAGCCAGTGAACGGGCCGTATAGCGACATCAGAGACCGAAATTGCCATAAAGAAAGGATTTAGATAAAGAGTAACTCAATCTATACCTATAAATAACTGTATCTACTCAAAGTGCATGTCATCGTACCTCGGGGCGAGTCGCATTGAAGACAGCGTCGAAGCCGGTCCATGTATGACTGACGCACTGTGGCTCAGCAAAATTGAGGCGATAGTAGATAGATGAAGGAGGCGCATTTTATCAAGTGTTCTTTTTTAAGCGATACACACTTATTTGTATATTTAATGATATTACTAGATATCTATAAAGAGATAGCTATATTTAACGTAATGCACAAGATCATCATTTGTTGACGACTCACTGTGCTTTGAAGTTATGCTGAAGCTGTGCCTACGAGCGATAATATGTAAAATAGTTTTGTGTAATTTACTAATATAGGGAATAATTGCGAGTTCCAGTGGATCCTATGAAAGCTAGATAGGAAAAGCCAAAATTGCAAGCTCAACAAATAGATTCTTTTCAGCCATACGTCGTCTACGCGCTGATCTTCCTATTCTCTATAAACTTCAAGGGGTCGTGCCATTGCACCCGTTGTCACGTTTAGATACACCCTGACAAAATTCAACAGAATGACTTCAAAGCAGTAGCCTGCGCAGCGAATATTTTGCTCGTGTCTTGGTTCGTCTGTACATGACATGTACGCACCACGCTATTGAACCTGGTTAACGACCTGTGGTTTACGATAAGAATTTTGTAAAAAAAAACACATATTTGGCTATTTACTGTGGAAAACAGCGTAGTCATCACTATCACCTCCCCAGTCGACGCCCCCGCTACGGAGATGAACTTGCTTCACCCTATCTGCATACGAACATCGCCCAGAGCCACACGTAGTTAAGTTAGTACTTCTCTCCTTAAGGACAAGCCTCTATTTTATCTATGTATTGGTTAAGAGTGATGGCTGGTCATCCATTCCATCGGGAAAAACGAGCTTCTGCCTCCAGCAGCCAAGATCAGGGGGCTTTAAGCAGCGCTCCAACGGTGAAGCCCTAGCTCAGTTTGGCTCCTGGTAGAGTGGAAACCCCATATCAATCCATACAGCGACGATAGACGCACCAGCAGCAGTAGGATCTCCCGGTCAGTCCAGTACCGTCCAGTCGGCTCACTTGGTCATCGATATTGAGCTCGCCGTGTTCACTGAAGTCTTTTCCCCTTTGGGTCAAAAGAAGTAGTCGTGTGTTGTTTTCTGTGAGTGGCGTGTCCGTAAGCATTTGTATGTGTGAGCCTATGTGAGCGCCGTGTGTATGGTGCATGCGTCTCGCCTTTTCTCTTTCCTGTTTCTTGCCAGTCCGCGTCTGTGGCGATGTATGCGTTTGAGGGGTACAAACCGAATGGGGATTCGCTTAGGCCAGAGGGGTGTAGACTACTAGGAGAAGCATTTTTTGTGCAGCTGACCCCTCGCTCCTCCCCTCGGAGCATCCAGAATCCACCCACGCGAACAACCCCCTTTAGTTATTGCTTGCCGTGTCTCGTATACAGCAGCAGCGCTAGGCCGGCGATGCTCTGCCAGGGGTGGACCCAAGGGATGATGCACCGGTGCCTACCGTAAGATTGTTCGAAAAAAAACCATCGTGATATATATATGTATATATACTTCATTATTATTTTGAGTTATAATTTCAAATAGAATAATATAAGAGGCATACCAACTAAATGACAATATCCATGCGCTTAGTTGAAGGATAGCAGTATTATGTTTATGTAATTGTTGCATGCAGATGTTCCAAATAAATGCTAAGGGCCAGGAGTAGGCAGGCCTTCGCATATGCGCCATCTTTGTCCATGATTGCTACAGGCCGCTACCTTTCTTATAATGCATTTTAGCAGTTCGAGCTATCCCCGTGTAGTACTCTATATTATCTTGGCTTAACTTAGATAAGTCCTGCTTACCTTAGTTGAAGTGGAAGGAGCGTTGGCACAAGCATTCCTTTTTACGTTCCCTAAGGACAACAAACACTCGCTTCCTTGGGGAACTCCACTTGCCAGGGCTGGGTTCTTTTCCATTGGTCTTGAAGCCTTCGACCTGCCAATAGAAGAGGCTCTATTCGGTTTTGTACAGTTCGTATTTATTTCCTGGGTTTGATAGGTCTAAGTACATTCGTAATCTTAGCTAAGCCCTTTCCCCAATGCTTTCGACGATCGAGTCGCTTTTTTCAATTTTAGGCATGAAGGCAATGAAAGACGTCAAAATGATGTTAAAAGTTAACCCGAAATATCGGGTACTGTTTATAACAGAAAAGCAATGGCTCAATTCAGTAGAACTTTAAGTTTATTTTGTGTGTTCGTCGAACTGTTATACATATAGCAGAGAGCACACAGCTGGCGGATTTTATTTTATTTTTATTTATTGATTTTTTTTTTTTTACTTAACAACAACTAGATGCCATTTGAGACTGTGACAGACTATTAATGTGTCGCTGTAATATATCTGTGGGTAGAGTAATTACTTGCTAATATTGTATAGAAACCGTTGGGGTTCAGGTTCGAATCCAGCCGTAGACACACGTTGTTTCGTGCAGGAAGCCAGCCGTCCGCAGAATGAAACGCATCTAAATCGACACAGAGAACCTCGTGACTTTACCTAGTTAACTAATATCAGTAAACAACCTTATCCGCATTGGGCTTAAGCGGTAACGCGAAGCGTGCAAGAGTATCTTTAATTTAATTTAATTCAAAAACATGATTATCCATTATGTTTCGGAAACAACGAAATTCTCATAGCTATAAAAATCCACCCTAAATCGATAGCAACAGGTTTAAAAGAACCTTCCACAACGTCTTACTGAAAATATTTATCCGGCACACTTTTTCATCCTTCATTTTCATCGCACCCCATATTAGAAATAATTATACAGACCATTAAAGCGATACCCCACAGAAGGTCGTTAATTATGAAGAAAGATTTGCCAAAAATTTAGATACATCGAAGCTCGGGGATACATTCGTGTGGTAAATGTTTATACAGCCCCTTTTATACGTAGTTTCGCAATGGTAGAGCCTCGCAACGGAAACGTTGCTTAGTCCAAATGTTAGTATAGGGTTTTATATGTACCGCGATCGTTCCCTTGTTTTGGGAGCGTCGCCTACCGCGCACCCCTCATTCCGCCTCGTTGTGGAGCCCGAACCTCTGTGTGGTGTACTGTGATGCATCGTGTCCAGCGAACAACAAACTTAAGCTACACTTCATTCCAACCAGTCGTACATAGTGGTTGTTATGTTTGCGCGGCCAACACCCGGATGCTAGGAAACTGCATTTCGTTGCTATAGCCAGCGGACTGCGTATCGCTGTGGGAAGTTGTAGATAGATAGAAGCCAAGCGCCTGTTGGAGGGCTAAGGGACCGTAGGGGGTTATCCCGGGCGGTGCCGGCTTGGGTGGTGGCGGGGGCGTTAGTGGCGAGCTTGATGGTTTTCGCATCCGACAGCGAAAAAGGGGTGACGCGGGAAAGCCCGATGATTGGGCTCAAAGCGTGTTAACACTATGGCAGCCGTTATAGCAACCTTGGCTATGGCCAGCCAATTCTATGGCCAACGTATTACCAGCCCAAGACGCCTAACTGCTAGGGAATTCCACGGGATAACATAAAGCTGACTAACTGGGTGTGTAAGCCGTAACTATAGAAATTTTATGGTGACAAGCACCACCCCCCAATATAGCGGCGTATAGCGCGATCAAATAGCAAAGACGTAAATCGACAAAATAAGGCCGAGCTCAAAAATTACAGTAGGACCACAACAAAACTCGAAAGGGAGAACTGATAATCAGCAATGTGTTTCGGCACAGGGGGAATGGGGGAGGGGAGGGGGGTTAACGAGTAGCCGAAACAAATTAAGAGAAAAGTTTAGGGTAGGAAAGCCATAAAGGGAAATAAAATGAAAATAAGCAAAACATGAAGGAATGAGAGGATTCTAATGGGTTTTAGAATTGGGTACTGATACTAGTTAGGTTAAATACTGGCGCTAACAGTAAGTTTCCTGCCGTTTGGGAAATGAGAAACAGAAAAAGGAAGGATTTTCGCGAACAAAATGGGTAATGTGCGATACAACACCTGAAAGCAGGATGCACAAACGTCCTATCTGGCAGCTATGGTTTTGTTTTGCATAGCCCAACTGGCCTGAGATGACCAAACCTTTTTGTAGCAGGACCATGACGACGTGAAAGGGGTTCCCACGCCTGATTACATATCGGTAGTAAATGCTCTTCGATGAAGGCAGTTCACCATACCTCAAGATGCGAAGGGAATGAAATGCATTTATGCTGTGAAAAAGAAAACCTAAACATTGAAATAGTTAGAGATCCGATTTATTGTTGCCGCTGCTGCAGTTGTCACAATCGTTTTCCACAATTTCCTAAGGACAAGCTTCCAATACGAAAATTCTACTCCGTGTTCTCCGTTGTGCAATGCACCATTTCCCTACCAGCTTATGACAAACACTGATCTGGAAAGATCACCGAACTCCTTCATGTGCTCGTGACCATGTGACTAGATTACCTTACCTATAAATCCATCGCATCGATACCAAATAGGACGATGCAGGCTAGCCAGCACGGAAAGGGCTAATCTATGCCTTCAGTTCACTCGGTCGCTAGCTGATAGTGAAATAAATCGGTTCATCTCCACACCCTCAAAGGTCTCTCAAATTCTTGCCGCCGTTATCTTTGACTCCCAATATGCCAATCTCTGAAGAATGCCTTCACATGTTAACATATTAAGTTGTCTTCCTTCACTGCATTTTCTCTAGACGCCACCGATTCAGTCACACTTAGAGGAGATAAATGTGTACACATCTGAATATCTGTTTGATAAGTGCAGATGCTCCGCTTGGCGCCTTCATCCATCCTAGCGGTCCTTATACACTTAGCTATTTGGGCACTTTGTGTGTACGTGCGAGGCCGATGTAAGACGATGGTCGCTGGCCTGCTGCGTGCAGACGCTTGCAGGCGGCATACACATTCGCCTAGCTACAGCTGCGCTTGTTAGAGCTTCGGCTAACTGCGATAGACGGTGCGGACGTTTAATGGGTGGCCGATGACTACCTTCAGTGTTATTGTTTCTATTAGTAATACTACGAGCAACAGCAACAAATTGTTGGGTATATATAGTCGTATTATATATTGTATTCTATTGAATCGTTGCCTGTTAACGAGCGAACGCGTGGCAGGCCAAATGTTAGATGTCCGAGGGCCTCTCTGTCTGATCCTGTGTTGAAGAATAGCTGGAGGCGGGGATGATCCATGGAGCTATGCACAACAACTAGGGAAACTTAGCATAGAAACTAATGGTCGGACCTATTACCGAGCTTGAATCATTAAAATACTACTGCGTTTATTATCATAAAGGACAGCTTTGATTGAACTCGGATACGACACCGATTCAGCACTGGGTACTGTATAAGGTTCTAGTTTTCCTCAACAAGTTTGTGGGTGATATAGGATCTTCTATTCCGTTCGTAGAGTTAGATGAATGGCTTGGACATTTATTACCAGTGCAAGCTTTGGGCTTTAGTGGCACATAATGACTATGTCTGACCCGTATGCGATCGGTTTGTGTGATTTCAGAGCCCATCGTGCAATACAGATCGTCTGAAAATAGAGATATTACATAGTCATATGTTTAAAAAAGGAAACGTATGTAATTCAAACCGACATTTCAGGTTCTCGGTTTGTTCATACCCACGTACCTACAAGGCTACAATCTATAGTAGTCCTTCAGTGTCTATTTGTAGTTGTACTTTATTTGTTTGCACCTTTGATTAGGGCAGAGAGAACCAGCAGACTCCTTACGTAGGCGACCGGGTCAAATTTCGTTCAGACCAACAGAGAACAGGCAGCTTTGCCGGTAACAAGTTCAATATCTACGTGTGTTAAATTGGAGCGCCTTATTCGCTTCTGTGGGATGCTAAATTAGGGGGCTGCATAGGGAACGTTTCTAATAAAACTCAATTATCTACATTGCCCTTTCCCCGTTTGGCATGCATGTTACTGCTCATATGGCCGGCGTAGCTCTGCTCTGATGTCACTGGATGTAACTGAATTTCTTCATACCGTTGTAGCTATTCTGATGCAGCAGATTATTCCCCCCCCCCCCCCCCCCACAATATCTCCATTTTGTTTTTGCGACCTTCTAATTCTACAGTAATTTCTTGCGTCTTCTCAAATTAGTAAACATACGTCAACTGATCTAGGCTTGTTTGTATCTTGTTGGGTCATTTTAGGGCTCCCGCGTAGCTTCTACGGCAGCGATCTTCTCGCACTATCTCCAGAGATCGACATTCTTTTTTTTTTTTTTCGTTTATTCAGCTCACGGAGTTCACTGATTGGCTCCTTTTGCTGATCTCTTTATTCTACCAAGCGTAGAACATATCGTTCCTCCTCAACTATTTTCAAGGGATTTCGGGTGAGCAGGGGAGTTAGTCTGCTTTTCGCCGCCGGTCCCGCCGTTCCCGCTGTTACTGCCGCAATTATTGTCGTTTGATCTATAGCTTTAGACATATAGAAAAAGAACAATAACATTGAGAAAAAATCACAACACTGATGACACCGCCAATGATGCGACTATTAACGGGTAAAAAGTTCGTTCCGCGCGTTACCTGCACGTGCTCGACGGTTTATAAGACCAAAATGGCCTATTAATGACAAGTAGAGAGGAGATGAATGTTTCTGCTAGCAAAAAATGCACGTATCCTGCTAGCGCGGCCACTTTGCTAGAAAGAAAATTGCGCTCGTATTATCCTACGGTACCCATTCAGATAACAGAACAACAGCGACACCATTACATCTCTAGTATCATACTAGAAGAACCGAACGTCTGTACATCTACAAGGACGCTGTCATCAGTGAATCGGCTGAAGGGGGACAGGGGTGGCCCCGATCTGCATAAAGACGACAGAGACTTGACTCCTCAGGGCGTGTTCGGACATTGCGGCGGCGCCAATGGCGGGCAACGATTCAAGTGTAGATTGACTCGCAATTAGCCACGCCGCGTTGATGCACTATGCCCGATATTCCACTGCCAACATCGCGCTCTGCTGGGGGTTCTCTTACTTAAATACTCTATTGATGGTCTGCTAGTGCGGTGAGGTTGCCAATAGCCAGTTAAAGTGCATTGAGCCTCGCATTAGGTGATATATGTTTGTGTGTTAATGTGTGTCTGTGTGTCAGTGTGCGTGTGTGTGTGTGTAATGGTCTAATGGAGTTGTCGCTTTTTTCACTTTCAAGCGGGCGCATTTTTTCGAAAAAGCGGGAGAACCCACGCGCCTCTCCGGGGGTTGCGGGGAGCACAAGTCCAGGCGTGTGGTATCGCCTAAGTGGGGTGTTGAAGCGATGAAACAGGAAGTATTTGAATGGAGTAGAAGGTGAGAGTCGATTTCGTGCGTGCACGATAAGCTTCAAGAAGAAAGAAGACAAGCGAATTGTAGAAAACCAGGATCAGGGGGAAACCAGACTCTGATTTGCGTAAGGGAGTGATTCGCCGGGTGGGCTCTGACAAGAGCCTACTATCGCCCACGTTCATTAGAGTAGTCGACAAGTATTTATTTTTTTGTGCAAAGGAATTGAAAATTTTCGAATGATGCCGCTTCTACTACATTTAGTCTAGGCGAAAACCATGTGGTGTGAGGTAGCTCGATGAAGGTAGGGGAAGATGCATAATAACTACATTTCCTGCGTACGTAGGTGGGTGTAGGTAAACTCAAAAGGAGTGCCAGAGTTAGTTAACTATCGCCAAATATAGTGTTGGACACTATTGCGGCTGATGACAGGGTTTCGTTGGTATTTTTATCTCAAAAAGGCACTTTCGCTCGTTCTTTTTTCTCACCGCTCTGTCATTGTGGGAGTCGTTGACGAGACTGGCCGCGACCAACAGGATGAAATTTGTCCTATCCACCCACACGGTCCCTCGGCTGGCATCGGCGCGATTATACAGGACACTTGTTGACACTGCTGTTTTTTGGGAAGTCCTCAAGCACCTCATGAGACACAGGTTTTTTGTGCAATTTTAGAGTAATCGCAAGCGGTGACAGGTCAGAATTAGTGTGACATGAGACGCGGCATCTACGCTCACTGACTTCATGTTAATCCATAACGTACTTCAACTAATTATAATAATAATCATCTGAATAGAACATTTTGCTGCTCTCAAACTATCCGCATAGGATATTCTTTCCTTGAGTTGTAGCAGAGACGTTTGTTTCCTCGCTGAGCAACCTCAAACTGCCATGGGGGCTATGTGGATTTTTGATAGAGTGAATGTCATCACTGCTAGTATAGAGAATATTATTATTTATTGTTTACATTATAAACTGTAAATCATATGCAGAAAATCTCGTGCATGATTTTCTGGTGTGTCTTCATTTGGACTGTTTTGTATGTTCATTCGCAAATAAATTTATAATCATTTTTGTATCATACTTTATGTGGCGAAAATGGGCACGCATCCCCTTTGTCAGTGTCGTCGAATTGGTCTGCTGCAGTTATGCTTGTACTTCTGTTTTTTTTTTTTTTTTTAGTTTATCACATCTGTTTTGTTGTATCTGTCGTTGGTGCAGACTACACCCGCGATCCTTGGCGTAAACGATATGATGATATGCCTAACGGCGCTATTATGCATAAAACTCGAACTAGTTAATTTTTAGAGCAGACGATCATCCCTCCTGAATATTTTCTACGCTTGGCCGCCACATTCAATTTCTCGTTTCATAAGGTCCTATGCCATGATCTTTTTGAGTGTCTCCTATGTTTAATACCCCTGAACTGTTTCCTTGTTCCAATAAAGTACCTCTATTTTATTTGATAAAAATCAAGCATCGCGTTATTTCCCTTTGTTGCATTTTTTTTGGTTCGCGATGATCGTCTGACCCACCTGTTCAGCGAGAAGTACAACGTGTACTTCAACTAAATTCCAAACGCTTGCATCACTTATACGTTCTGATCTCTCTGCGTGCGGTATCGTCATTGGGCATTTCGTCGGACAGACGACCGGCTTCGAGCACGAAGCGAGCCGTGTGTCTCTGCCCGGATTCGAACCCAGACGACAACCTCTTCTGATCTACACGTCCCGGTCTAGGCTAACCGCATATTACCCTCCGTAAGCAATGGATGACGATTTGGCCCAGTAGTTTTACAGCTTCGATACCGCTCGGTCTCGTGTCCTTCGCGTATAGGCTCAGGCCTTTTCCTTTTGTATGGGCTAGTTTTGGCCTATCATAATGATGGCAGTAGTGGTACTAATCATCTGTGTTGGTGGTGGCCTGTATTCAGCTTCGCCTTTTCCTCAGAAGTCCACGGCTGAGGATGAGTTGAAACATGGCTGGGTTTTAGATGGTTAGGAGGACTTCGAAAGTGGTCACAAGGGGTGGGTGTTAGGCGACTGTCTATTGGACGGTATGATTGTGGGGGTAGCCTAGTCAGGCATAGACGTAAGAGAAGAGGATGGAAAGACCAGTATCTGCGGATCCATGGAGGCGAACGAACTAAAAGAAAAAGCTAACAACGAAAAGTAGTAGCAGCTCTTTGGGAAGCAGCAGCAGCAGTAATAGTTGGAGCAAGATATTATCTTGCTTCTTCGTCGGCGCCGACATGATCGAGGTCCGCCGCTTGCCTGGTCGCCGATACTAATCCACTATGGTGGTCAGTGTGGTACAGCATGTTCGCCGCCAACCCTAGCTGATTTGTTAGATTCTGCTCACCAATTTATGGAGTTTTAATGGTTCCAGCGTTAATGATGACTTCAGACAAACGGCATACGTTAACAGCAGACAGCTACGCATCGATGACTGGCCGTGTTAAGTTCTCAAGGTAGCGTCATAAGGCCTGCAAGAATGTTAAACTAGATGCCTTTTACCACTGCCGTATTGACGCTACTGACTTCAGTTTCTAAGGTGAGTTGATGTATAATTTTTTTTGCAAAATTTTGATACCACGGCATATATATATCTGCAGTGTATGGTTGACATATCGGTCAAGTGAAATGTCGCTTAACATGCAGGAGCTTGCATGTTGATAATATCCTGTGAGTTTAAATAATCGCCAACAGCTTCGGGAATTAACACCTTTGTCTCTCAGAATCGTTGTTTAGGTCCTATTCTATCGTGCATACGTACATTATCGGCTTAGATATGTCATACATAGTAGGCGCACGGTGGTAGTCATTCATAATAACGACACTAAAGATATAATGCGAAATCTAGCGTAGCATTTCTACTGAAACCGTTGCTTTGATCATTTAGTGAATCTGCGGTTTCTTGTGCTCATAATTTGTACATGATGTTCAATGGGGAGATCCTTCCATTCAACTTTGACCTCCAAACCTACAATGCTTCATTGATTCCTATAGTTTTTAGATTCAGTTTTTCAAACTTGAAGCCTTTTCGGCGCGGAACAGAACGTCCTAAATGTAGACAGGAACATTCACCTTTATCATCAACCTGTTAGAAATTCAATCTTGTACGATCCGATGTCACTGTACTACGCTAATACAATGCGTTCAATCTAGTACGGTCGACCAGGCAACGTGAAGTAGCACCTCATGAGATAAACCTTCTGCTATTTATGTTCTACATAATATTGGACCCGTTGTTGCGATACTTCTCTCCTTCCTTCAATTAAATGATAGGTAAATTGTATGTTTATAATACAATGGTACCCGACGCATCCCCGCGCCAGCCTGAAATTTCATCGACGATAGATATTATCGACTCTACAGAAAACAAAGTAGATGGTCGTCGATTGCTCCAGCCGATATTCTCTGCACCCCTTAAATGAAGAGTCCTTGTACAGTCTTCCTTTTGCTTCTCTGCTATCTCGTCAACTTGACAATCGCGCTTGCTTGGTTGTATTGATGTGCCAACGAATGTTACCACCCACGGGTTGTCCTCCTTCTTGGCTTCTGTCGTTGGCTCTTTTCTTTGTTTTTCTATTTATTTCCCCACACAACCATCAAGACAGAGGAGGAGACACAGTGAATTGTGTAGTTCTCTGCAACGGCCGGTGTAGGTGGAGTAGCAAAATCGAAATCTTGCAATTCATACTTAACTACTATGCAGCGAAATATTGTGGATGGGGTGTTAGTTCTCGGTAGAGTGTTCGTATGTGGACAACAGGCCTGAGGCCCTAAAACACAAATCGGCGTTATTACTGCATGTCTTTCTGCCCTGACTCTGTGTTGCCCAAGAAGCTGGTGAAGGTGGCAAACGAACGAGCTAACTCAAACATGATTTTGCCCCCATCTGTGTTTCAAGCCGTGTCCGTTCGTCTCATTTTTGTCAGCAAGATGAAACCCGCATTACCAAGAAGAGAAAAGCGGGCAAATCCACTCTCTGGGAACGCGTCCATATGAAAATGCGGTAAGCAAGTATGATAAGTATGGCAAGGATTTAGAGACAACTCCAATATATCGAGCTGTTCGTTGGTATATACCTTAGACATCGAGTGTGCATGGTGATGTCCATCTAGGCCAAACTGTAATTGCCGCATCACAACAGAACATGCCAGATAAAGCGAGTACCACCGCCCCCAAGAACGACGTACCTCTGAAGAGACGAGAATCGAAAAGGTTTTCCTAAGAAGAAAATAGCCAAGACTTGCCTGCTCCACGCCCCGTCTACCCTCAACTGAATGAAGGTAACTCGAGAAGGGACGCCACTCGGGTTCCACGAATTTCATATGTACATGTATATGTATGTAAAAGGTATAGGCATTTGATGCCAGTGTCCAATAGATAACAGTACCACGGCTAGATGCATGTTTGGGCAGAGAACTGTCCAGTGGTAGAGGAATTGGGTTCAAATAGATGCTGTTTGTTTGGGTCGACAGCAGGAAAATGCGATCTGATACGAGGATGCAGCCCCGGTCCGCTCTTTCTCTCTCTCTCTCTCTCTCTCTATTTAGCAAGTAGTAAGTGCAGTGCTGCCACTTTGTTTCGGCCTACTTTACATTCGCCTGTGTATATTTACAATGCGAACTCATGGCCAAACAATGAATCCAAATGGCACCGGAACCTGACAGGACATATCTATATGAATATAGGCTACATTTGCCAAGGTACGAGTGCAATGCGACGTTGTCGTGCTGTACAAAAAACCTATAACATGATAAAAGTAATATGGACTAGAATAAAAACCATCTACAAACCTACTTTATAATCCAGCCATTTATTCATCCTAGTAAAAGATTGGTTCCTCTCCTTCGGTTGGTAAAGATCGAAATTTCGCCTATAAAAAAGACTTCCGTCCCCGTAGGATTTGTAGTCCATTGCATCGGTTGTCCCTTTACACAGTTGCATGTCTTGTTTCGCTCCGCCAATTATACCAACATTAAGATATTAAACATCTGTTATTGTTTAACATCTATTGAACCCCAAATTACTTGTTGATACTCCAAGTTGCTCTCCTAAGCATTTCCGCTAGGACAGGCATACGCTGGGATACTCACGTTAATGACATGTTAGGGACACGCTTCTCTGGAAATATTCCATTGCTTTCAATGAACCGACATGGTTTTTGGTTCTAACACGCTCGGATCTCGACGAAGTCTTTTCAAAGCTCTACAGCATTTGTTGAACGCCTATCCATTGACCAATAGCTACGTAATCGCCCCACCTCATTGTCTGCTTTGGAGGCCTTATTGCGATAACTGATCAATTATGTCGAAGCGTATGTTATCCAGAATTGTATAGCTATTACTTTCCGTTTAACTTGTGAGGAGCCGGTGTGTGGGAATTCAAGGCGGAGCTGCACGATGAGCCTTAGCTAGCGATATCGTTTTAGACCTTTACTCAGCTTAGAGTTGACAAACTGATAACGAAGTAGACCTTCCTTCAGTCTTGATCGTGATCAGTTCAGTTCTCCCGTTTTTCCTCCCCAACGCCCTTCTTTCCTTCAGTGAACTCCCACTCTTTATCCACCATCGACCAACTAACGTCCAGTCTTTCCCTAATGCCGCCGCTACCCTTGCTCAAGCTGATGAAGCAGCGGCCAGTGGCGGCGACTGCATAGGCGATTCTCTCTCGGGGGTGATCCATCATAGGTCTGACAGTATTTTTATCTTATTTTTTCACCCTAACAGATACCGCGGCCATAGCGCACCACAACAACAGCAGTTCCGCGAACGATCGCAAAGTCAGACGGGCCCATCCGGCTTTCGCACGGCCGATGCGAGAGCACCGCAATGAGCCATTCTATAATGGGTGCTCCAGTGCTCCCTCCTATTTCGCCGCCAGTGCTACCGCAGATAGTGGCAGCATCAGCGGCGACAGCCACTTCGTAGAGTGGAGGTGGGGGCGGCCGCTACTTTTGTCCACTCTCCGAAAGGAACGCTCCCGCCGAAACGAAGCCAGTTTCCCTAAGCCGCTGCCGCCTGCCTATCGTTAAGCAGCGCGTCGCCCAACCGGCCAACCTACGAAGCAACGAATGAACGAAGTCAGTGCGGCTGAGTTCAGTAGAAGTCGTAGCCAACCTCAACAGCAGCATCAGCAGCAGCAATAACAACTGTGGTGATTCTAGCAGAGTTTTGCGGTCTGGTAGTGGTGGACGACCAGCCAATCTTCAACTAACCCAGCCACTCAAAATGGTGGAGCCGCTGCTGAAGCTTTGGCTACCGATACTGGCGCTGCTGCTGTGCTGCTGCCCAAAGATGGAAAGATGACCTCTGACGAGAGGACTGTGAGAGGCCTGCCTTCACTCAAACTAAACCCTGTGCCAGCCGCTGCGGCTGCCGTTGACTGCTGGCTGCTAGTCGATGTCCGCATGTTTCTCATCGATGACCGTCACCATCGCCACCCCCGCCACGAACACACACATAGCGAACGCTGCCAGCAGTACGTACCGCCCCCGCTAAAGAAGAAAGATTGAGCCTTCCCCATACTATGCTTTTACTTTGGGACCAGCGCGGGCACAAAAGAAGAGTGGAGATTCAGGAAGAAAGGGAAAATCTAACCAACGCTGGGATAACGGATAAATTGTCTGCCACTGTAAAACCTATTGGAAGCTTGAGTAGAGCCGAGGCCGCAGCCCGTAGACTTTCGGAAGACGGTACAAAAATGAAGACAAATGAAAAATCGAAGTTCTTACACACGGTGATGCACCGGTAAACTGTCGTCAAAATTTAGCTCATTCAATGGTTAATTAGATTTATTCATCGAAGATTTTGATTGCAGAAGAAAGAAGAACAGAAGAGAGGCTGTCGACTCTTCGCACATATGTATGAAAATGCGTATTTATTTGAGTGGGAATTAATGTCTGCGTAACATTCCTATCCATAGATAACTCAGTTATTTAATTCGCTTTATAATAGGCCTATAATACGAAACGCGCCAATGAATCATTCAAGGGCATTTATGCTATGATTTGCACTTGAACTTTGCACATCTTTGGTATCCTTTTTAACCAGACTGCAGGCAACAGCTATAAAGATATAGGAAAATAAACATGCACACTCCCACATCAGCAGACACAATGAAAACTAGGTTCTGGTCAGGATCTACTTGATTTAATCCCATCAGTTTCAGTTTTTAAAAGACTCATTGTGGGTAAACAGCAGGTTAATTTATTCATAACGGCATTAGTGGGGGCCATTTGGTTTTGCTCTGCTTCCTCTTTTTTCTCTGGGGCTTGTAAATGACAGCAACGTTCTCTTCGCTGGTTCCATACGAGAATTGAGACCCCTGGCTTTAGCAGCGGCGCAGGCAGTGCCGGAAGCATCTTGTAGCTTCAACATTCAGGCGATACTACTTTAGTTGGTTCGGGTCGACCCGTCAGCTATCCGTTCTTCTCAGTCGGGTGTAAAAGTCCTGAGTAAGGAAACAACGATAGCGGCAGGGGCAACGCATAAAATGGTATAAAATGCTGCCATCGCGCGACCCTATTCCCTGTGCTTCAGCATGGGTCAGCACAGGAACCAAGGCCCAATGGTGATATAAAATGGCGGTCTCGTGAGGAATCCACATTTTACTGCATAATCCATCCAGTCAAGCGGAGTCGACCCCACGAGTCCTATTTCTCGGATGAAAAGTCACGGCACAAAAAACGATAAGCACTCAAAAGCGTTTTGGTTTGTCTGCGAGGTTTAATCGTATAACTACAGTACTGGTTGAAATATTGCAACCTGCACTTCCAGTATAAGATCTCCAAGGCTACCTGGTCACCAGGTAACTTCGAGGAGTTCCCCAACAGAAAAATACTCTGCTGTGAGCCCATGAGGGGCTGAGTAAGTTTTCCTTGGATGGCTACAGCGCGCCACAATATGGTACACTGGGATGAGGTGAGCGCATGGAATGAGCGCATTTTGTGTTTCGCCGAGAGGAACCTTTGTTATGGTCCCATATAAAGCTGGCAAGCCATGCCGGCTGTTTTGCTCGACAACGGGTGTTCTCAGCGGCAGGCGCACTTCTAAGGGGCTGAGAGAGCGGGAGACTTGAAGTAGACTGGAGTGGAGCGCCGGAGCGCTGGAGCACCGTACCGCTCCAGCCTATACGTGTTCGGCCTCGAAGCCCCGCTCCTGCGTAGACGCACTGCTGAAATGCAGCGGAAAAAGCAGCGAAAGCGGTCACACCGACGACTACGGCAGCCCCGGCAGCAACGCATCGAAGACATGAAAGCGATGATGGGAGCCGCTTTGCAGGCAGCAGGCCCTTTAAGGACCGTTGAACTAGAGGCCCTCGGCGGAAGTTACGATCGTCGAAAGAGGACGGTTCTCCAGCAGGAGGAGCGTAAACTCCGAGTTTATTGGCCTCAATTATTTGCAAAATACCCAATAAAAAACAAAGCCGGCCCGATCCGAACCGAACCAAGAAAATGTGCGCACAGATAGCGTGTCGTCTGCTACAACTATAAAAATACAGAACAAAAAATAAGGAGCTTTGTATCAGATAGGATCCGCTTAGATAATCCAAAGTTCTTTCGGCTTTTTTTAAATATTTACACGTGTCCCTAATATGACCAGGCAAATATGTTACCCACTACGCCATCACGGGGACGGCATTTGCCTATACAATTTTAACTACAAAAAATTAGGACAAAGGTGATATAGATGTATAGGTATATAATAAAGGTATAAACGAAATAACAAACAACTGATTATGCTTCATGTAGGGAATATAGATATGGTAAAAACGTTTGAAACCTCTATCTGAACTTTGCTTAATATACATCTTAATGTTCTCACCACCGAGATCGAAACTGCCTTACTTATGATGCACAATTTCGAGCCTAAGGGAAAAACCCTTTTTAACGAAAGACGTAGCAGCAATAAGCAAGGTGTCTGCATGTCAAATGGTCATCTGTTCCCTCTAACCGGAGACAACCTCATTGTTGCCGTTGCAGGGGCAATTGTTCTTCGTGCATTAGAGACCGCATCGTTTTCCCCCTTCTGTCTCGCTGCCCTTAGATCTTCCTGTGGTCTTCCCTGTCCAGGGTTCGTTTCGAGCTCGGTCGAGCCACGCACTCATCGTGTCTTCGGCTTCCTGAACAACATCATCTAAAGCGACCCCAAACTTCGTTCGGTCCGGAACTCTCAGGCCGTGCGCGATGCGAACTCAACTCGAACTGATCGTCGTCCGGTACGCCGGTCACATTTCACAACGACGCCATCAACATCATATGGCTTATAGTGGTGCGCCACTGTAGACAAGAGCTAGCGGGAATCGCGTTTGCGGCCAAATGCTGCTGCTGCTGTTTTTTTCCATACACAGATACGGTAACACAGAAATCGCTCCCCAGGACAACCCATTCGATTTTAACTAGCTAAATATCTGCAGGGCAAGATTTGGTTTGTAGGGTAGTTCCTATTAGACGATGCTGTGACAAGTGAATGGAATTGTATGCAATAAAAAAGGTAATATAGAGTAGTCAATGTGTTATTGTTGAGACAAAGCGTAACGACGGGCTTGAAGTTTTAAGCCACATAAAGCGCCGCCTGCCCTCTATATCACAAACATTATTGGGTTAAAGCAGAGGACCTTTCCTATGCAGAAAAACATATTGGCTACTAAACACGGCTACTTGGACCTATTGGTCCAATGGGACGATAATAATAAGTTGATTAGCTTCAGATCTGGCGAGTTTCCAGAGTACTCAATAACCCAATACGGAGCTTAGTTTCGCAGGTCTCAATAAGATGACGCTGGGAAGCTCTAACGTGAGTGGAAACGAGATCGACGTAAAGCGATACAATGAGGAACTGATTCAAAAATTACGCTATGTTTAGATGTAATTGGAACGACCTTTCAGCATAACTCGTATCGAAAGACTTCACCTAATAGGCCTAAGTAGGTATAAAGTCTTATTAACGTTGAAAGAAACTTTGATATATGAGGACGTCAGATGAATCATGAAGCGATTCGGATGATGGTCATAACCTTTTGAACTATTATAATACCTGCGGGGCGTCGTAGAAGATAGTGGCCTTCGCGAATCGTATCATGTCTTGATCAATCTATTATAGTTAACAGAATATTCTTATGAAAAGTAATTGTATAAAAAGTAAGTTTCAGCATTTTTATCGCGCTTGGATGCCAGTTGTGAGCTATAGAAATATGCATTCAATAAAAGGCATTTGTTTGTCATCTACGATAGATCCATTTTGGCTTACGTTTAATTTTTCTCGTTTTTACGTTGACAAGACGCCGCTGTACTCATATCTCTCTTCACAGTGGCCCTCAGTGTACGATGTGCTTTTGTGTTAAAAATTAACAATCCAAATCTGCATACGTTTGCGTGCTATTTTTATATGCATCTCATAAGGAACGATGGTAAATTCAGCCGGCTTACTTAAAACCAAACAGCGTTTCAATTAGTTGGCAATGTTCAGCGTGCGTGATCGCCGATGTTATTTCTCTTATACTGTTATTCATAGTATACACAGTCGACCATTGAATGTGCCTAATAATAACAGCCGGACCAAACTAGCTATACGAAGGCGGAGTTTTCCTTGTCGCCGCATGCTTTTCTCTATATGAGTAACAGCTTCGACTTCAGCCATACTCAATATGCTGCTTTGCCCTAGCCAGTGGATCGCAAGCCCTGCCTGTCGGGATAGGCCTTGGCTACTGGTCAAGCCGCAGAAGCTGTCTTATATTCTCTTTCAAAGCGCCGATGTCACGAGCGCGAGCACCTGCGCCAGCCAGCCAGCCAGCCAGCCAGCCAGCCAGCCAGCCAGCTCCTTTTATTTCCGAGTCGATACAGGGGGTTCATCTTTTCGTGAGATTTCTTTGCGCCTTTTCCCGGTCATCGACTCGTTTTACTCATACCTATACAGCCCCCGAACTCTCTCCCTCTTCTTCTAGCGGTAGGCCCCGCTTGACCTACTGAGCTTATCTCTCGGTTCGTAGCCGTAGTTTACGTCCGCGGTTTATCGGACTCCAGTAGCTGGTGGTACGGCTTGATGCCAATGTTAAATCGGGGTGTCCTTTTTGATCTGATGAGAATCCTTTGCTCTCGTTCAGTTCCCTTTTCTCGGTTGCCCTTTGTCTCTTGTGCCCATGCCCCGATGATACTTCAGTCCCCTTTCTTTTTTCTGATTGCCATTGGGGCTGCCACTGCCACACCCCGGCTGTACGAGAGACACGACGGTTGACTGAGAAAGCAGGGGTGCGAAATAAATAGATCGTGGAGCAGGAAAACAGGGAATCGCTTCACCAGCAGCAGGAGGAACACCGATCCGATCGATGGACCTTATAGGGGTCGCAATATCTCTGCTATCTTCACCGACAACATCATCTTGTTTTGCTGTACTTATTTGGACTTCCATAGTCGTCGCGAACGGAGGACTACCAAACTTACGAAGGTACTCCAGTGGCATTCAGCGATATTCGACGGTTCGACAAGAGGTGGAAAAAGATCCCGAGATGCATCCGTACTATCAGGTGTATTGGAACATTGAAACTATGGGGTCGAACGGGATAAGATGAAGTGGCATTTGGCTCGGTAGGGGGGAAATGATACACTCCTGTAAGATGGCGTTTCTTTTCGCCCAGTGGTGGTCATTATTTCTGTGTTGGTAATGTAGACAGAGACAGTCTGTGCGGGTGCGGCTCAATGCCCTCTAAAAGAAAAAACGCTGGGGCGTCGTTGACTTCGGATCCACGCCCGAAGTCCATCAAGACAGCAATGTAAGAGCAGTCTATGAAGGCCTTCTTCCCATCGTATAAAAGAAATGGAAAAAAACTACAGAGACAAAGTATCTCCGAACGAGAAATAAACGGGTCATATTTTTCTACTTGCCAATACACCGAAGTTAACATATGTATATATATATATATATATATATGGAGGATTGACTTCTGTATACTTTTTCTCTATGAATTTTATATAGTGGCATTTTTGAGGTAGACGTAATCCTTTTGTCGTCTTTGATTGTTGTGAATCATTTCTAGCGACCGAAACCTGTTGCAAGGATCTTTGCACCCAAATGCTCACATTTTCTCTTCGACAGCATCGATATGAAATGGTGACGATACCGTCATTTTTTCTACATTATGCCTTTTTTCAATTGGTTAAAATGGGCCTTTTTTTTTGGCAAATTTGCTCCTTATTTCGTACTTTTGATCCCATCCCAGCGTAGACAAAACTACATTAGACCCGATAGCTTTTCATCTGTTTTCATTTATCCCAAATTTAAGGAAATCGGTCAGCGGGATCAGCTGCTTGTATGTGGGCGTCCACAAGAGAATCAAAATCTGGTCAATCAAGCTTGTCCTGCGTCCGTTCCATTATCTCTCTAGTCGTCCGATACTCTTATTATGCTTCTACTGAATTACTGCTGCCAATGTATACTACTAGTTCATTCATTCGAATATATAACTAGTGCACATACACAGAGTTTGTGAATCGATCGAGTTCAACGTTTGATCGCATCGGCATCACAGGATCCCGGCAGCATCTCTTTGCTGGTTTCGACTTAGCTACTGGCCATCAGCTGATGAATGAACATCGATGGCCCAATTCGCCATCCTGCGACGGCCCCACCTTGAGGACGCCTGTATTCAGGCTAAACTTGCAGAAAGCCTCACAGTAGCCGACGTCAGCCTTATAACAGTCTCTGCTGTCGCCACGGTCGCCGCTACTAAATCCAATTTATACCAAGCGGTCACGCATAGACAGATCCTACGAGTCATATAGAAATACATATGTGTGTCTCTGTGCAGTAGGTCTGTGAAGCAGCTATAATCAATAGTAGTTGTTTTCGTAATTTTAGTAAAGTTATAGCTTGCCGTTTCTTATTTCATCGCTGATCGTTGTACTTAGTTCGAGTGGGCCGAGCGTTCCTTGCCGAGCGAGTTGTAGGGATTCAACAGCAGCAGAGGTGATAGTAATAGTACTGTATATGCTAGGACTCATGAACCCCTCAATCGGCATCGTTTTGTCGAAAATCATCCGAATTCATGTGGATTCACCGTATGCGCAAGATGGTCTCCGTTAAGCGTCGGTCGAGAGAGACGGCTGGGGAACGCCGCAGATGATGGAGCGCTGTCTCCTGTCTCAGCATGACCTTCTCACATGTCGACCGCCGAAATGTCCGATTGGAGGCGATCGAGTTAGAGGCGAAACTGCGGCAGCGAAAGCGGCAGGACCAGCACCAGAAAATCGGCCTAACGGGAGCGGTAAAATCGCTAGTAAAGTTCGACTGAGTAAGGCCCAAATTGGAATGGTGGCTAGGGCTAAGGGGAAAAGAGTCGCGTAAAGAAACATCAGTTTTACGACCCTAAAATACGCGGCTAAGATAGTTATTTTCCTTTTAAAAATTTCTTTCTAATACGATATTGTATATTTCATTGTCTCACAGCATTATTTAGAAAATTCTGCGCATATACTGGAGCTAAAATACTAAACGTTTCAAAACTAAACCCGCATCAAGCTCATCAAATTACGGGCGCAAAAGGAGTGGAGAAGACCAAGAGCTATAAGGATCTGGATTTTAGTTAGAATCCTGGAAACTGGTTTCTCAGCCTACTTTTCAGCCCCAATTCTCAGCCCTATTTCGACTTTTTTTTTAAAAAAAAGTAGAAGTGGGACTCAGAATTGCAAAAAATACCAGAGTCTAGTGTCCGGATTATTGTCGCATATACAAAAAACGCGCCTTCAATATGTAACCATTGCACATTGGATATAGTTTCTTTTTTCTTTTTGTTAAATATTGGCCGAATAAGCTGACCGCCTTAATTTTTACACTGCTTTACTCTAACTCAACATCGATTGCTGCTATTATTATGGCCATGAAGCATGTAGTTGTATTGATATGTGGAATTTGCTGAACGCCAGAGCTATGCTTTGTAAAGCGTTATTTTAAGGACGAAATCCTGCGTTCTGTATAGGTCTCCAGCTGGCCTATGCAACTAACCTTACCTGTGACATAATTTTCATCGGCGGCGGGGGCGCCAACGAAGCGTCCAATTTGCAACAGTACCGGCACAACATTAACATTACACGAATAGACATTCATATAGCGATGACTCGTTAAATCAGTAGGCCCATAGTGGCCAGTAGCTCATCTGACTGTTACTCGTAAAGGTCAGTTAGCGTTGAGGGGGCGGCCAAGAATCGAGGTCGCTAGCGTTCCTTCGAATGTCACCTTTATAAAGGCGCCGGGAATAGTAGATCCAAAGGAAAAGCAGAGAAGAGGTTCTCTGCATCCGTGTCCAGCCTGGATCGGCAAAGAAAAAGATGAAAAATCGAATCTATATTCAAATGGGCTAGCTAGCAAAAGATTAAGTTTGTAGGCGAGATGAGGGCAGGTTAACGCGTCTCGGTGTATGCAGACATGACAAAGGCGTTCGACGCGTGCTTGCCGGGTCCATTCTCTGACAGCGAACGTCGTATGAGGGTGAGTATCATAGAAGGGACAAAACGAAACCGGTGGATTTCCTTCGGAGTCACCAATCTCGGATAATCAAGGTAATGGGAGTGCCTGCAGGACAAAAGACACCCATTCAAATTGTTAAGGCACACTTTTAGATCAGTAAAGACCACGTGGAATAAACAGCATGTTTTTTGCTATTTCCGTTTTCGTAAGAAATTTTCGTAAATTAAAATATTTCATTATCACCACATCCATTTCTCAATGTCCGTATAAATAATCTTAGTGAATTTTGTTAACACCATGTAGTTCATACATTTTGTATGCTTTTTAACTAGTTACGACCATGTTAAAAAGTAAAACAATTTTGGATGTATAGGACCGGCTTACCTTTTCTAGGCTTTTGCTTTTGCGGCTGCAAGTACAAGGGGCACAACACCGGTTGCAGAAAAAATTACGCTTGTACGGAGAAGTCAATATCCGAACCCATTGCAGAACAGTATACAAAACAGCCTGCCTGTCCACGTATATTTCTAGTAATTTGCATAACTCTAGCTACAAGTTTGAGCTGGGTCGATTGTTGTAAGCCTCGAAAACCCTCAGGAAATCCCCACGTTGAGGTTTCTGGCAGCGCTGGAGCGAGCGTAGACCCCGAGCAGATCGGACGAGACCGGACTCGAACACTAACACAGCTGACCGATCGCTCTGAGCGCTGAAATCCGGCCACGACTATCGTTCTGAAGGTCACCCACATATCACACCTTCGTTCAGACTTAAGCTGAAGTCTGCTGCTCCGAAACCTCCGACAGTTCGGCAGTCGTATTACTCTCTGCGTGCGTGTTGCGTTCGCTTTAAAAAATGCGCTAGCTCGATATTCTCTGAGCAGTTTTTGTTCCGCTCGCGTGCGGGCCAGCCGTCTGCAGTCTCCTATGCATCGCGGGGGCGGTCAATGTCATTTGTTGGATGAATGAAGAAGACGCCGCTCGCTACAAACTACGCCGCCGTTGCTTACCGCTGCAGCGACTGATGCCGCAACTCGTGATTTTTATGGCCAGTCTGACTTTGTCATCATTAAACTCGGTATGAGAATGTACATAATATTATTGTTGATGCTGATCGTGCTGCTGCTGATGATGATGAGGCTTTCGGCACAGGCCTCATCGACGGCTGTGACGGCGGCCATTACCCTCGATCGAGCCAACCCGATTACTGCCATATATATGTATATGCACAACTGCTTTCCCTGGGTCTTCAAATACATTTGAACATACTGAATCCGTATTGTCTGTGTAGGCATAGAGTGCTTGCATCACTAGACATGCATACTTACCGCCCGCCCGCTGTGATAGGTCATCGTCTATCGTTGATGCAGAGCGTTCAATTTTGATCTGATCGTGATCGAGTGATCTGGACACGCAAATGAATCATTCACTGTTTTTTCAGTAATTGTCAACAGCCAATTGAGCTGGTCTCTTCGTCAGTGTTTATGACGAGTCTTTCGTTATCGGTTAACGCAATAGTTATTCCTACTGCTGCGGCTGGTTGCATGTTCTTATACGAATGCACCATAGGGAGGGGCAGAAACGGGATGGGGTCAAACGAAAAGTTCTAGAATAAGGATGATGATCAAATAGAGTGTGTGGCCCTTCGATTAACAGTACGTAAGAGTGACTTGTATTCTAGATTCAAAAGTTGCAAATCAATAGAAAGTCCAACGGACGACTATTGGAGATAGCTGAATCTCAAATTGGATCATTCATTTTATTTAAGCCTCAATTGAAAATTGGGCTTGTGTACATTTATGTACAATTTCAGATACGTTCTATATTTGATTTTTTAGATCGTGGCGTTCTTCATTTTAAGATATTGCACTATTACCTGCCGCTCATTGCATAAAGCCCACTTCATTTATAACGTCCCCTTGTACATGATACCACTAATAGTCGACAAATGTGTTGCAGTTCGGCGCAACAAAATATGGCGCCGAATCTCAAAAACGGTCAGTACTTCTACGAGAACTATACGGTCCAAATATCATTATTCGTAGCACGAGGGCTGACAGCCAGGCCACGGTGCCTACTATTTTCGACAGCGCAACTATCTAAATCTTAACAAACTTTGTTTACGTTTCGAAATGTCACTCTTCACTTCGTCAATGACTCAGTATCGTCGGGTGCTGATATATATACATATATACCACTTCAATGTTATAAATACAATGGCAGATCGACACTCTCGGGCCTGTTCGTTGTTTGCATTTGTTATGACGGCTACGACAGCATATACATTGGACGCAAAAGGGAATTATTGGAGCTGCCAATCAACTCGAGCCCTACGCACAAAGTCGGGAACCCAGAGAGATCTTCACTCACAATGTACTTTTAGGGAAAACGAAGAAGCTCACCTCGCGTGTATTCCACCTAACTGCTCCCAACGGTCTTCTGAGTTCGGACAGCGTTCATTTCTTAACAACGTTGGTTTAGACGCGGCGTCAAGAATCACTAGCGAATGCGTAGAGAGAAGAGAAGATGTAGAAGGAGAGATACCAGGAAGAGCGTTCAGGCGTATGGTGTAACGAGGGCGACTTGCCCGTTGTGCCAACATCGCCTTCTTTATACTGTGACGAGAGAACATGCTTAAACAGACCATCGTCCAATGGCAGGGGTTCGTGATGGGATCATTTGTGGCTTTGGGACGCTGGGAACTCGTGGAGATCCATATATTGTACCATAGCTTGGCGTATGTGACTATGTGTGTGCATAACAAACTACAGTGCCTCTCGTGCCCATTCAGTTCTCGAGACACAAACTGACCACAAGTAGTAAGTATGGCTTAAGTGGACTGACTAGAATCAGGCTAAATGCCTAGGGCGACTTTAATCTCTAACAATTTCATCTATGGGGAGCGCAGTAGACACGTGAGTACTAAGTTTCTTCGAGACAAAGGTGATCCAGCATGGATTAAAGGGTGGACCATGGTCAGAGTTGGCGGTCGGAGTTCGAGGGAACAGATGTACAAAAGCAGACACGAAATATTTCGAGTGCGAGAAGCTGTCACGAGCGGATGCGAAGAATGAAGTTACAAGCGATTAAAAAAAATAGCCATATTGGTTATTATTATTATTATTATGACTGCTTTTTAAATAAAGATTGATTGTCTGACAACAGTGGTTCTTCATTACTCGGCTGTTCTAGGTGTACTTCACACGATAATGTGTTATTTTCATTGTCATAGACATTGTAGAGACACACTTAACCTTCTCGAGAATAGGCAGAATTTTCTAGACCTGTATTGTGCTTACGTTTTTTTTTTTATTCTAACTATTTTTTTTTCCCTATCTCTCTTAATATTCATATGGGTCTAAACTTTCTTTTTCCTTCCTATGTCTACAGGCTTCTGGCCTGCTTCTGCTTTACACTAACTTCTAACTAAAACTAGGCAATCGGCCTTCCCTAGACTTTTTATCCATCTTCGTATTGTCTAATTATCAGTGCATAGCTTCAATGGCAATATTTGAAAGTCAGTCATGTCAGTATGACTTGCCCATCGCCTCGACCTACTTTGTTCACAGTCGAGGTTTAGTCAACTATTACCTAGAACGCATGTGTTAAGCCGTTGTCGACGTAGACTTTTGCATAGTTCGCAAATCGGCCAGCCTTTCTTCTGTGCTCTTTGTTGTATCCGGCGCTCTTGTTTACGCGGTGCTGCCTGACCGGTAACCTGCAAACTGCAATCGAATTTTGCGCCTCTTAGCCCTCGAAACGATACAAGCATCCTGGAGAAAGGGTGTACCACAGACGCCTCATGATCTCCACCACCGATGCTACCACTAAGGACGAGGCAAATCTAATGAAAATTAAAACAAAACAGCGGTCGGGTTTATCTAGCATCGCAGCAATGCGGTGGAGTGGTGACGTCTGAGAGCGTCTAAGGAAAGACATTTGTTGTCTCAGATGTGTTATATCCTTCGTCGTGTCTTAGTTGCGGCCGATGCCAAAACCGCCTCTGCCATTGGCTGTTATTCTCGGTCACCGTTCGCGACTGTCTCTGATTCAATGTATTTATCTATGGGTCGGTCTCCCGGTGTGTGTTCATTGCGCTGCCACCCGACGTCGAACAGAGGGAGTGGCCTTTTCGCGATCGGCTTTACTCTTCGGCCGCTCTCCGCTGAATCGCTTGCCGGTTCTTCGATTTCTCAGCGCACGCTCCTTCTCTTCGCATCCTCTCACTCTCTCTCTCCTTGTCTGTCTCTTTTTTCCTCCTATTTCGTGAGCTAGGGGAGGGATCGAGCCGACGAAGCGGCGGCGGCGGCGGCGGCGGCGGCGGCGGCGGACCAAATGAGCGATTCGCTAAAAAATACACCATGCGGCGGCGGCGGTTGCAGCAGCAAAGCCGACCTTTCACTTTCTCGCTCGTTATTTTTGCTTCGCACTCACTTTCACTCTTCTGGACTTCTCTTTGCCATTTCGCTAGCCGTCTTTGCTTCGAGGAGATTTGCTGTAACTCCCCATTTTCTTCGCTGTGGTAGCCTCTGGGACGCGCGCGCGCGCGCGCCGTTTGCTTGTCGCTCACAACCTGGACGTAGTAGGCTCTTTACGGAGTCCAAGTAGGAGCGACCGGCGAGAAGGCTTCGCGCGAGAGAGTGCGCTGAGGTGTAGTTAAAGCACCGTAGAGAAGGAGGGGAAAGAAAGGCAGCAGACGAAATCTTTAGAGTGGAGTGAGCTTTCGAAGGGGAGTTAGCAGAGTCTTGAAAAACGAATGGAGAGAGCCAGGTGAGGCATCGACGAGGGAAAATGAGAAAGAGAAAGCAAAACAGCGAGAGGTAGAGAGTCTTGGTCGGCGCGTGCGACCCCCACGCGCGGAGCCGCGACCGCCGGTGAAAGCTATGAAACAGCAAGCCAGACAGGCAGCTCGCGAGCCGGTCGGCCAACTAGTTTGACCTTGAAATTTCATGAAATTTATTACCTCTAACATGCACCGGGATAGAGAGACGGTCAAGTAAGCAAGCAGCGACAAGCTGTCTGCGAATGTTTGGCGAAGTACGGTAGGTACATAGGTCTGTATGGGCGAGCGTTTGTGAGGCCATGCAACACGCGCTGAATCGACTACTCCCCGAGGTCCCTGAAGTCGTCAGCGGCTTATAGCTTGCTTCCTTCCATGATCTGACAACTCGTGCTGTCTTCTGGCTTAGCGCTATAGAGCTTACTTGTAGCTCTTATTGTGGACAACCATCGCGACACTCGCTGCAGTCGAGTGTGGCTGAGTCGAGTAGTGGTGCTGTTCCTTCAAATCGCGGCCGAGGCGATCCTCCGTGCACGCGCACGAATTTGCACTAAGTTCACACTGCCCGTTACATGCACCGGCTATGGGCATCGATGTGACTGGAGCCCAATGCTACGTTATCTGACTTGTTCGCTAGAGAGCAAACCGGTACTTCGAAAACGAAACGACCTACGACGGATGTACGGACGGCTCTTCGGCAAGAAAAAAACAGAGGTTTTAAAGTCATCAGTACCAGCGAATATGCCTGTTCAACCAGTAACATTAGGACGGCTATCGAGAAGGAGACTCGTCGCTCTCGAGGAAAGGCAGAGAGGTAAAGACACAGAGGAGCTCTAGAAGTATACGGCGTGTGATACTGTCTACTAGTCCATCGCTACAAAGTAGTCCAGCGAAAATAGTTAGATACTATGGAAATGTGCCACCGTAGTAGGCACTAGCTGATGATGACTAGTGCGAAACATTCACGGTGAAAACAAAGTAAATGTCATCGAGTCGGATATCAGACGGACAGAGGCGGAGACTTCAGCCTATGTTTGGCATTGCACGAGGCTCGTGCTCGTGCAAACATCCCGTAGGCAGTTGTTGCGCTGGGCAGAAAACACCACTGGAGGAGTAATGGTCAAAAGAAAAGAAGGCCGACGATGTCGATGAGGGAAGATATTTTTTATTAAATCTACTGCTGAGGCGACAGTAGCAGCGGATCAGCACAGGTCCAACCTCTCGATGGCAGGAGGAGGACCAAAAAAAAAAGGAGAATATAACCCAATAGAGCATTATTCTGGGACGAACTGGGATAGTGGTGGAATTTGCGACAAAGAACCCAGCATAGCGGGAACAAAATCTGCCGCACGTGAAGTAGTGCCGTTATGACAGGCTCTTGAAAAAAAACCTAGAAATAGCCTTTAACGATTACATCAGTTGACGTATTTCAGAATTTGATCAGACTGCCAAAACAAGCTGCACTTCAGAATGAACATATGAACATCAAGTAGTATTTGCATCTCTTGACCGAACTTTGACTAACTTTTACTGAATTCAAGTACGATTGAGATCATTAGATTACCGTAGGTCAAAGTTCTGAACAGGAACTGATAAGGAGGATTTTACGAAGAGGTAACGTTACAGTCTAACTATTACGGGATTTTTTTTCTGATTTTGATAGGTGAATGTATTTCCATAGTGTTATAGCTGAAATTTTTGACAGTCTACCTCCGTGTGCACTCAGCAGATAATCCTGTCGGTTCGTAGTGTTGGCCGTATACATTTTATAGAACTATGAATCACTTAAAGGGGTGAAATTTAAATTCATAGCCCAACCAGGTTAGGTGCTAATAAACCCATATTAATAATAATTTAATATTCTGCAAAAAATAAAACCATTGCACATGGTAGACACTTCGAGACGACGACTTCATCCGAACAAAATCTCTACGGAGTATACACCACAAAATATCGCACAAGTTTGGCCAGAAGGAAAAACAAAAACGCAAATAAAAGCAATACTATTTACTCGTCCGTATATGCCATTTCTCTTGTGTGTATCAATGTCCGCTGGGGAGAGTTAGACGCGGTAAAACTGAGATGGATCTGTACATTGCGCATACGCCAGAGTCTTACAACCAGACTTCTGAAATGTTCATTGATCCACCGAAAAGAGAAGCGCTTTGCTCATACTGCTAATCCGCGACCTTAAATATGTCACCAGCATTTTTCGTTTCGTTGCGATCATGAAGATCTGAATATATCCTGGTGCTGTGCTTCCTTGCTCACATTCTGCACTTCCCATCGAGCCAGATCGAAAAGCATTTGACTGGTCGAAGATAGTAGTATTCATTAGATTTAATCTATTTCTTGATTCCATCTACCTATTTCTAGGCCCAACACGTCCACACGTTTTCGAAGATCTCAGTCTTTGACCTACTCATATCTACTGCTTTTTCCTGTCACATGTACAACAAAAGCTGCGCGCTAGGAACAAACTCGACAGCAAAAATCTACACAAAGAGAGCATTATTCGCTCTCTCGGCCACGACTCCAGCCGTCACTATCTGATACGCGTAAATCTATTCATTATGGCGATGCCATAGAGAGTGTATAAGAGTTTGATTGTCGATGAGCGGTATATGCGTCTTTCGAAAATTCGTGATTCGAAAATCTCAGCTTGTTTGATCTGCTTTTGCCAACATTTTTTCGCGGACTGTCGTGTTGTTTCACGAATGCGTCCTCTGGTGGATCATCAGTGACCACATCTGCCGGTAGCGAGAAATTAGCGATGGCTAAATGTCTTCTGAACCTACATGGTTACAGAAGCGTACGCGAATCACTGTTATAAAGGCTCGTACCACAACGATGTTACCCTCAGGCGACAAGCTATTGGCCTGCGAAGTTGTCTGGGTTAAGTTTGAAACCGACTCCTCGCTGTTATGTACAAATATAGCACAATATACCATGCGCAAATATCGACGAGCCTATACCAGTTGCTGAATCGAAAAGATCTCCGCAGATCTGCAGAGTGACCATTCTCCAATCACGGACAAAGCACATCTAACTATAGCACGTTATATCACCTAGCGCGTGCTGCACCCGTCGCTAGCAGCTCCTTGTTTGAGAATCCAAAAACTAGTTTTTGTTGCTTACACATCTTCCCCTACGACCTTCTTACTGTCTCTCTCTCTCACTTTGTCTCACATAACCTTCTACCGATTCCCTTCGCTTCAAGGTTGGAACTACTCCAGCAGAAGTACTTAGTAGTACAGGGCGGACTTCTTCCACCACCTGGAACGCGTCTCATATTTTTCTCTAGGTCCCTTTTTCCAAACGCAGGCCTATTGGAGATAGTAAAAGGCAACCAAGATGAAGCGTAGAACTATATAATTCCGCACTCTATAGACACGAAAAGTTTATAGGCGAGAGAGTCTACTAAGGAAAGGTTCATTAAGTTCATTCTGTACAGGATACCCGTCTTTCTCTACGCTGACTCAGGTAAAAAGCAATAGAAGATGATCGTTAAACGAAACATTGGAGAGCGGCTGGAGGCGGCAGACCTCTTATGTAATGTTTTGGACTTCTGCGCCAGGTTGATCGAATGCGCGCGCGTTTATCTTTTTCCCTACTGCTCTTTTCGTTTTCGTCTGTTCGCTTCTGTTGTTGGTCCACGCATATGTAGACTGCTCGCGTGCCACATTCAGTGGCAGCTGGCTGTTTTGCCTAGCAAAAAATAGATTCCAATAGCTTTTTCTATACGCAACTATACAGCACCGGCTGCTGGTTCACATTTTGTTCCTGTCCACTTTCGAGTTACAGTCGCCGTATCATGAATGGGCGGCCGCCATCTGAACGTGCCGAACCGCGAAGAGCTACGATATTGTAGGTAGGTAGCAGTGTCAAAAGGAATGACTGACTGGGTCGTCCGTTTAACGATATTCAAGGGGGACATCAAGGGACTGACTGGTGGAAACAATGAAGAGCGGAACAGAACAAACAGAACAAAGTAAACGAGTCATAGAGACTGCTCGAAGAAGATACACGGCAGGAAGAAGTCGGCAAGTTAAGTGGTGTCTCTGGTGATGACAAAGAGCTAAACATCTCTTATATAATATCGCATAGAAGCGCTATAGTGGCGCACCAGTTCCTTGACAGTGGCCGCGACTCGCGCAACTTTTTACCATTAGCAATGCTCTATTAAAAGGTCGTGAACAGCCGGCGAGGGAAGCAGAGACAGAAAAAGATGGCTGTCTTACCAAACCGCAAGCGCTATCTCGTCTGTCTGTGCTGTTGTCGAGATAGCACAAAAAAAATCGATTAAACAATAGAGGAAAAGAGTCAGCAACGCGAGCACCCGTTTGTGGACGAAGCCACTCCACCATTCTGTTAGAGCTAATACAGTGGATAAACAATGAAGAAGATGCGAAAAATGTTAACCTTGCTATTGCGGAAGAGGGTGAACAAGTAAAATTCATCGCGGCCAGACGTTAACGTCCATCTTTTTACGTCTGTCGATACGTTGTTGTTGTTGTTGTTGCACGTCTTTGGACCAACCAAGTCGAGGGAACATTCAAACGATAATGCACGCAAATAGATTTTGATTTCTATGCACCGTTCTCGTACGTCCATCTCATATCCATCAGATGATCCGTTGTGGACTAGATGAGATCATGAAAAAATCTGAGGTGGCTTTTTTTGAGAGGTCTGCATTGCCTGTCACGACCGTGGCGCTGGACACGCTCGGCCATCATCTGTAAACACTTTTCGACTATCGCTGTCTATGTCTTCGTTGGGCTGTTATTATGGTTGTTTTTAGTATTGTCTGTTATTGTAGATGTTTTCCGGTACATAGTTAAAAAGACAGGCGGACAGACGACCTTTTAGGTTTCGCTGTATCTGCTGTTCCATCGAGTGTAGCGCCGAGACGAAAACGACTCGCTATTCGGTGATGTAATGGAGGAACAACATCCGAACAGAAGGACCCCTAACGGATCCTCCACATATGATCTACGACTGCTGTGCGACATCAACTCACCAATCAGTCATACCGCCACAATGGCGACAGTGCATGCCGACACGAGCGTGACGTTAGCGGAAGATCTACAAGCAAACAAACCAAGAGACCTACAAGCAACGAAATCGAAACGGTTGCGATGAAGGTGGCGCTCTCGGATCAACCACGAAGAGAAAAGACATGCATTGATGGCGAGAGATGCCGACAAAACACTACGAGATAACATGGCTATAGAACAAGGTGGTACTATAGTACATACAGCGTTGGTGTACATGCACGGCCTCTATAGGTTTCCTTCAAAATGGCTATGACGGCCCTGGTTGAACGTAAAGCCCAGAAAACAGGACACCATTAAGAGCGAACCGAAAAGGAAAATGGGGGTGACAAATGTTGGTTGCGGATCTTCGGAAGGATGCATAAACATAAAAAAAAAAAACACGAAATATACGGAAGGTGTCGCATCTCGTCTTACTTCCAATCATCCTTCAGGCACTCATAATCGTATTTTTGCGGAGTCAAATGATTGTCATCCGGAAAGGTACTGGTTCGGCCTGAAGGTGGAGGCCAGCACACGATCATCTCCTGCGGGCTTACCACTATTTACAATAGGAGCGACGTTCAAGAGAGCGGAACTCGGCATAAGATATAATCGATAGGAACAACGAATGTAAGCCGCCATACGCAGATACCTTTGTCTGTGGCATCAGTGGCCGCGAATCGGAGAACATTATGACCATACTAAAGTAGCTTATTAATATATTGACCTTTAGATTTGAAATAATCATTGGGATAAGGTAAATCTATTGTACGTCTCTGGTATATAACTACGAAAGAAGAAACAATGAAGATATTTTAATTTTTTTTATTATTTTGTAATAATGAGATTTTTGCAGAAAAAAAAAAACGCTTGAGAGCTTATGAATAGAGTGACCTCTATTAGAAAATCAATTTTTTCTAATAGAGGTCACTCGACAGCAGTCCTTATGACGATGATTGCATGCAAAGGTCATTCTTCAGACCGAAAGAGCAAAGCATCTTGACGCGCATTTAAAGGTCTAATGCTTGTCAAGCCCTTCAAAAATTTTCCATGATCAGAACTGCCACACAAAGTGCATGTAGCATTCGAAATAAGACTACAGTGACGGGACTATGTAAGCCACTGAACCCTTCTGGCTTCTAATTCTGGTGGTCTGCCAAGTAGCGTTCTTATCGTTGGACGTTTTTGACAAGATGCGTCTCTAGCCCTCTATCTAACAGCCGACCGAATTAAAATGTAAGCAGGTTCTCGGGGCCTCAGTCGACTTTAGTATACCATATACATGTAAAAAAAAAAAACATCTATAGACTTGTATTAATTTAAAAAAAGGAAATAATTAGCTTTTCTTCAAACTTAATTGTTGTTCTGTTGTTGTAGAATTTCTGTGAGCGTTAAGCTAAAGCTCGACAGAAAATACTGTTCGAAGATCGCTTGCATCGTCTGGAGGGTGAAAGTCGTAAGGTTTGACTGTCGAAAGCGACAGAGCGTTCAACCGAAAATGATATATTTTAACGAATTCTCACCGCTTACATTAGGCGCGCTGAAGGAGAAGACAAAGGAAGCAATGAGGCTCAAGGAGAAAGATCCAGCGCGAAATTTCCAGAATTCGTCCACAGCCTAAATGCGTAACCAACGTTCGTCTCTTTCAACAAAGTCCTGTTATCCAGTGCCAGTGTTATGTAATGGAAGACAGCAGAATAAGCTAGCACCCGAGCATCATCGAGTGAGAACGGATTCTTTTAGGTTCGAAACTGAATCCGTCTCTTTCATGTTAACAAATCGTACGGAGTCAATGTACTGGACTCAGCCAGATACACACCCAGATATACGATTTCCTTCCAATCGGTCGGGTCTTCCAGATACTATAGAACCCAGGTCTGTATCACCGAAACGGACAAGGTGAAATATAACTCTCAATGATTATTATTGTTGTACTGGTGTATATTAAGACACGCGTTTGCTGACGCTTCGATCGGTTCTTTACAACAAACAGTTCGAGGCGATCTTTTCGATTCATGTACCTACGAACTGTATATAAAGGGCCTTTTCGCGCGTTCATTCTCTTTTCTCTAAGACATTTCTTATTGCAGCCCTGTCGACCGCATCGAGGCTCCTGACTGCTGAAAGTCTGTCAAGCGGTCTGACTGAATATCAGATGTTTTTTTCCCTATTACAGGCCGTTCTTTTGCATCCTTTGTGCTAACATTAAACCGGTTGTAGTCTGAGTGCTTTCTTCGTCGACTGTCAACACCTAAGTTTCTACTCAGGTGACCCAGTGGGCTTCGTAGCGGCCGTTTGATCAGGGCAGTCGCTAGGATGGGTCAAACTAGACCGCGTTGGACCATTCCAGTTCTCGGAATACGGCCGTAGAATCTACACATACATTCATTATTGTGAATATTATACAAGTGTATTCGCGAATCAATAAAGGTAACGGAAGAATCTAGCTTCGACGTAAATACGAGCAAAAAATATCTGTGCTATATGTGTTTTTTTTTTTTTTTTTTTCATATGAATGGGTTGACGATGCATAAAACACCGGATCTGTTTATATAGGCATAGCTATAGACTATGGAAGGGACCTGACGAAGAAAGTGGGCCTAAATAGAGACAGGTGATCGTGACGATTTTATGGCAGAGCCTCACCGTCAAGTTCGCCTGTCGAAGGTTTATAGTGAACTTCGCTTTCTAGTATACGAATATCTATTGGGGTCTGTTTTGAAGCAGTTCACAAGGCGCTCGCTTAAAGGAGCGATACATCTTTCGACTCGTACGTGGAAGGCGAGACAGTTAGGACAATGGAAATAGCCGAATAAACCCGGAACTATAGCTAATAAATGAATTGAGACACACTATAAAGGAAGATTAACATTCCTGTAGCGGTCCTCATCTTGACAAGTAAGTTCAGGTGCGGGTAGTGCATTTCCCAACACCCCAATGAAGAAACCTGAAGAGATACTATGAGATGAGAAGATTTACTTCTCAGCCAATACAGCTTAATCCTTTCATACAAATCATGCTTTCGCTGTATTTTCAATTTATGGTAATAAGTTCTTTATGAATAATTGTCTATTTTCCGCCAATGTTGCTCACACTTACCGTTTTTACGCTACTTATCGAGCTACAGATGATTTTTTATATTTTGATGAAATCAAATATAATCATTTGTCACCTGAATATTATATTGTTAACAGCGGTATGCTTTATTAAAATGTCGTCCTACTAGCGTTATTATTGCAATGGTGTATATACTCCTTTTCTGTATCTACTTTCCTATATGCATTGCAATTTCTATCTTATTTTTGTATCAAACGCAGCAATCGGTTATGCAAGGCTTCTTTAGGCCTGGTAGGCACAGTCTATCGGTTTTTGTAACAGGTTCCTTTTTATATTCGTCTCCTTTCAAACCTCTCCCATTTTTTCAGCGTCTCCAATGGCATCCGTGGCTCAAACAACGTCGAAGTTCTTACCGGTTGTAGGGGTTTTGCGATGCGGATTTTGTAAAGGCTCAAGTGCAGCGGGTAAGCCGATTCACCCGTCCCATGAACGCTGTTATAACCTACTGGGGGTCGCCTTCGCGACAGGCCACGGGCGGCGGCGGCGGCGGCAGCGGCAGCGGCAGCGGCAAACGAAATACTAGCAGGACAAGCCTGGTTGACCATAGCAAGACATCTCGCGCCAAATATGAACCGTTACGAAGTCGCCTACGGAGATACCAGCGTAGTGCGACCCGCTACGGCAAACACCAGGGGTCGGCCAGCGGTATGTTGCTTTACCAGCTAACAACTAAGCGAAGAGATATGAAATATGACAATTTAATGTTTCCGTTTGTCGTACATCACCCCCAGAAGGAGGAGGGGAAAGGGGGAGAACGAGTGTTCCGAGTAGAAGCAGCATGATCGCGGATAGAAGGACTAGCCCTCTTTATTTTCGTCTGCTCTTAGCTTAACTCATCTATTGCTGTGGACATAGGCGGCATGCGAAAGGAAGCTTTGGAGCATGCCAAGCTGATGGCGTTCGTCAGCGACTCGCAACATCAAAACGACCCGAAGCTGGCGACCGCCGAAGATATGGTAGTAGAGTATATCGGGTCGGTCACTGCTCGACTGGGAACTAACTTCCACTAGAAGACGAAGTAAGGATTGGTTTCACTATAAAACATAGCAGTTGATAACGAAAGACAAACTGCCATATGGGATTTCTGCTAATCTTACGTTGTGGAACAATGTTACAAGCCGTTTTGTGTGGGGTTTCGGAGAAAGTGTGACGTACGGAATTAAATATCAGTTGCTTGCTTGTCGCATATGTGTTTATAAGGCTAAAATTGGAAATTATTTTTGTCTTTTTGATACTTCGCCTATATATAATATGGCCTCTAAATATATTTCACGTCCGTTACACAGAAATCATATACGACCGTCGTAGCAGAGTACGCTAGCAAGCCGTCTAGCTGGAACCAAGGACGCATTACCGATTATAGGATTTAATGCTTAAAAGAAATCCCAAAAACACCACAAGTACCACAGCGAATCGGTTTAATATATATATAGAGAGGCTTAATTCAAGTACCTACTATTTGGCCATTTATAGAGCGAGAGCTTACAAATTAGATTTAACTGCTGCACGCACGCGGAACAAACGGCTGGTCGTTCTGCTTACTATTTAGTCTATGCCGCTTTACAAATGTATAGCAAACGAGAAAGCTTATAGCTGGTATTCTTTTTATCTTAAGGATCTGCCGAATCTCTATCAAGCTTATCACTGTGTGGCTTCGAAAACGCTTTATGGGTTTACGTGAGCAATTAAGATAGGATAGAGGTACCAGTGGTTCAAACTATTTGGAAAAAAGATCTATAATTCAGCGTTTTTTTTTTTTTTTATCACATGTAACACAGGCCAAATGGTGAGCACACGAAAGAGGTTAACGATATCACTGGAAAAATTTCTGGCTAAACTACTCCATTGCTTTTCTACTAATACTACTACTGACAATAGAAAAGAACATGTAAAATCCTATGAGTATTGCCGTTCCGAACTAGAATCTTTATCGCTTTTAGGTTCTCAAATTCCAGTACCATACTACCGTTATCAGCGATATGACCAACTCGTTTTCCTTTGGCAGCCCACTTCGCCCGGACAGCTTGCTCGTTGCAGCTGTTCTGCTACATCAAATCCATGACTTGACCCATTCGGCCTGATCAGTATAACCTTCGTGAATTTTCCCAACCATCAGTACCGCAAGTAGACATATATTCGTGGAACATATCTGTCGTTCTGTCCATTTTCCTGGTGGCACTTCTACCTACAACCTGAATATCGAACAACTCACGAGTTTCACGAGCTCATGAAATGTTCGTCGCCCCTTCTGCGCCATCCACTTCACACAATCCACATAAGCCATATATTTTCACCTTGGTCTTTAGCCGTCGGCCAGTACGACGACGACTAGCCAGTGTCCATCGCATCAACTAGCAAGTCTGTTCCGATTTTCCGCAGACGCGGTGACCATGCACTCCGTCCCTATTGTCACCCTTCGAACTCTTCTCAGCTCGTTGGGAGATCTCGACCCCTTCGAAAAAACCAAAGACCACTTCCCCTCCCCCTTAACTAGCTCAGCGCAACCCCCCACGGAGTCGTTAGTCTCATTTACTTCGTCTTGTCGGACGCGTTCTGCGCGCGTTCACGAGGACGAAAGCTCTTTAAAGCCGGCGCTGATATCCAGAGTTGTATCTCTGTCGTCCTGCGTTTGTCTCTCTCCCTCTCCCTGGCTCACTATCTCGATATCGCAGCTCGCTTGGTCCTGGACTTTTTTTTTTGTTTTGCACGCCGCCGCGTCGCGCAAATGCGCGCTTTTTCAATTTTTATGTGGTGGCAATTTCGAATAACTCACATTCACATAGGCACGCATACACAGCCACACTTCGAGATAGACGTACACGGACCTGGCTATTCAGATGGACAGACACTTAGACCCAGAAACACAGAGAAGTCGGGCTCGAGTTCCGACCTCTGCGACCCGCTGTCCTAGCTTCGGGGCCGCTGGTGATACCATTCACTTTTCATGCGTACACTCTCTTTTTCCTTTTAGGTTTTCCTTAATTTTAGCTCGTTCTTTGTCCCTTTTTGCCGCTCCAGGGACGAATTTCTATCAGGAATTGTAACAAGTAACTGCTGCAATGATTCTGCTACAGCAGTTGTCACTGTTGATCAAACGACAAGGCAGTCGAAGGAGAAGTGTAGCACAACACACATCGACAGGAAAAAGAGAGCATTCGTCCTAGTTTGAGTTAGGCTTATCGATGTTCTTTACCGCTGGTTGCGGCAGCGGTAGTCCACTCAGGACCGGTGCAGTGGTCCTGACTAGTTACAACGCGCGGGTCGCGCTATCGTGTAGGCCATAGGGCCATCGTCAAAAAGGGAAGTTCAAAGAAGAAGTCTGGGGTGAGTGAGTTCGTGCGTTTGCTTGCTGATGCCGATATCACCGATGTGTTTTTCGTAGTTACGATATAAATCTCTCTAAATGCGGCTGGTCGACATGCGCGTCTCAAGCGGTGCTTAGTTCTGAATCGCGGAATGGCCTCGCTGATCGTTGTATTCATCCAGCCGCTGCTGTTGCTGGACCCAAGTGTCGTCAACGAAGATACAAAGGTGGTCCGAGTAATGAAATTCATTGAGAGCAACGAGACGCATTACGTGCAGCTGGTGGCGACAATAGGTGAGCGCAGTACCTGTCTGCTCAACTTTAATGGATGTTAATTAGGGATCGATCTAAATACTGGTTTCCCTTTTTTTTTTTTCTGATATTTCTGGGATATGCATTTACTGTAAAATTTTTACATTGCCGAGTGAGTATTTAAAAACTTGATCGGAAAATAGCTGCTGAAAATCTGCAGTGGAGACAGCAAGCTACGCTAAGCTTCTTTCGGCCGTGTTGCAGTTATCAAAGATAGCAGCAGGTAGACGTTATTAAATTCGTTTTACCTTCGTAAAAAAGACAACTTATAAAGGGCTGCCCACTGCCAAGTTTACTATTTAGGGTAGATACTTTTAAGTGAGACGTCTGTATATATGTAATTCCTTGATTTATGCTGATGGTCTGTTTTCAAATAGGATACACATACTTCAAAGGATACCTATGCTCTTCACGGCTAGGTTTTTTAGACAAAGATTAGCTCTTTTTGTCTGTTCCGATTAGCAAGAACGTATCATAACTGAGTGAACCGTTGACCATTTACCATATACGTAGCGTCCATACGACAATCCATTCAACACTGTTTGCTACAGCAGACAGAACCGTTATGAGCACCAAAATCCAAGGTTTCCTTAATTAGATTGGTTTTTTTTTACCTACGCTAACAAACAACTATATTCCTAGCTTCAACACTAGCAGAAGTTCAATTAAATCAGTAAGATCACATATAATTTCTAATAAGATAATAATTTATAAAAGACTTAAACGTCCTTTTTATGAATTTCTAAATTCATTTTTAATGTAGCCTAGTTAGGAATGCCATTATATATTTTGATGATTACTCATTATTCCGAATAATTCAATTGTTTCTATTTAACGGCGGCTCAACGAGAGCTCTGTCAGCGGCCGCCAATCTGGAGTGGCTGTCGTCATCGGGGTACTAGGCAGCACCGATAGCTATCACTAAGTGCTTCGATAAGCTGATCCGAGGCACAAATATCGGACAGAAGCCAATTTCGACCGTTGCACGTACTGTATATTGTGGGAACGAACTTTCAGAAATCACGAACTAAAGTCAGTCAACGACACGTTCCAGCCTGGCTAACGTTCAGGCCCGACGCTATCCGACGACGTCCGCGGATTGTTCTGTGCGACTCGAGTCTTTTTTTTGTTAGGCAAACACCTACTGGATGCGGAAATCGATGATTAAGCTGTAACAGGCTCATCTAGTCGAGAACCGTAGCTGATTTATACACCATATTATACTACTTTATCCACCCGACGTGTGAGGGTCACTCGCCAAGGTCGATGTGAATTTTTGAGCGAATCACACTGACTGCTGGGTTAAGTTTTTGAAGCCCCTCTTCAAGTAGATTCGTCCACTTCAATGATTCAATTATACACCATCGGATAATGCCGATTCGAGCAAGGTAACTTTATATATCGATGCTTGTCAGAGCGCATGAGGTACCTCACAAATCCATGATTACTAGGGGGGTCGAGAACATAGTATGGCATACAGATTACCTGGCCATCTTTATTTACTAGTTTCGATTCTATCTCACGATATGTCACTCGCTATGGTTCATAAGAAGAAGATACATGTACTTACAGAACTAAAAAAAGAAAAAAAGAAATTCTCCCGAGTCTCGTAACTATTCGAATAACAGTACAAACGAAAATTGCAACGGCACGCTTCTGATGTGTATACAATGATTTAACGGAAATTCAAAGCGAATATCTTGCTTCGTTGGGTTTTTGGGCGTGTGCTTCCGTCCCGATCTTTAGCATCAAAAAACAGAAAGAAGTGAGGTGCTATCGATCGGTGGCTAACAACGTGTGCGTCCTGCTGACCCATCTTAAATCTCAGACACCAGGGATTATCCGCAATGGTAGCGACATCGGATGCGTTCGCAAGCGCGCGTCACAGCGCCAAAAACTGATGGTGCCTTGAAATGGCCTCAGGGATCATTTTTTTGCGAGAATTTTCTCTCTATGAAATACCGCCTAGACACGCTTGTTGTGAACTAACTACATAATTTTTTTTGAAATTTTCTGCAGTCCAGTGCTACATGCTTCCTGGGTTGCCCTATACCAGTAGAAAGTACTATGCTTGTAACTTACATATTATCGGTAAAGGCTGAATGGAAATTTACCATATATGAGGCACGTTCCTTTGAGGTTTTTGTCATTAGCTACGGTCTCCTCTTTGATTCCAGCACAACGGAGCTTCTAGGACGGCCGCAGTAGCGGCGGCAGACTCGCATTGATTCAGCATGTTGCCAATATAAAATATGATTCAGTCACGATGAGTTTATCTTCCTTGCACTCCCCGCCGAGATATCGTGCAAGCGGCGAAGAAATCCGACCGCAGTCATCTAGCAATCTAAATTGTAGATGAGAATATAAACTACGGGAGTGAGTAATGTGCTACTACTTTCTAGATATAGCTGGACGCTTGGAGAAAATGCAACAGCAAACAAAAAAAAAAAAGAATAATTTAACTCGTGATCCGTGCGACATTGAGCTGAGCCTTGTATGTTACCAAAGATTAAAGTTGGTCCAAGTTGGACGTTGGGAGCATAACAGGTCAGCATGGAAGGTAGCGAAACCTCGACAAGATTATATGGACACCGATATAAAGTGACTGATGTAGTCAAAGAATGCAATGAAAGAAGCGAAAAATCAAAAAAACTGCTGCGGCTAGCTCGAATCGTTTTTACCAACAAGGTACGAAAACGGCCTGGTATAGACCCGCTACTTGGGTTTAAGGCCCTGTGGCAACAGGAGAGGGCCAAGAAGATATAATATGCGAAGAGATAAAGAGTACGCATAATAGAAGAAGTATAAGCTTTATCTCGTAGATCGTGACGTTAATTCTATATCTGCGAACAGCGACTCGCGTCCTCGCACTATCCTTTTCAGAACAGTAGTGGAAGCTATCGTAAGCCGTTCCGAGCCGTAGCATAAGCGTATATGGTATCGGCTAGAGAACGAGAGATGACAGATAGCCATCTTCGACAATGGTGTTCGTAGTTCACAAGGCCAAGTTCGCTGTTATTATTAGCACGTTGTTCCTACACTGTGTCAACGTACCTTAGTAAATAGAGTTAGTTTGCGTAACTTGGCAGGGTTTGAGGGGATTTTACACAACTATGAAAGTCGACGAACTTCACTTTGTTCATGCATTTTTCTACTTGTACATAAAAAAAACTTCCCTGCTCTACCCCTAATAGACTTCTTCTAAACCTCCGTACGACCACTGTCCACACGATTGCCAGCGGTTCGACCGCCCACGCAGAACTAACAAGATCTATCGCTCGTGTTCTGTTATGTTTCATTAGATTAAAAAGAGCTAGTGGCCTCTTTTTAGAGGGGGTTGGTTAAGCTGATCGTTTAACTGGCGTTTATGGGATGGATTCGATCCTCGAACACCGGCCATTGACTACATGCTAACTTATAGCCCACGATGTCCACTTGCCTACGCCCAAATGCTCAAATAATACATGCGCCACTGAAGGGAAGATAGGCCAAAAATGATGGACAACTAGAGGAAGATAATGAACACTGACGATTTAAACCAAAGTTAAACACAAATGCAGCAATCGAATTTAACCAGAGAGCTCTTGTAGGAAACCGAACTACATACGTATACCCCCGCCTACTACCGTTCATCTATCGCCCTTCTAAGATAAGTCCTACACGAGGTGCTCCGTGAAACCCAACGAGTTGTATTGAAGGCGCGCCTCTAACGCCTAGCGCGCCTAACAATTGTTCTAACTCATCGAGAGGCGTTTCCGTCTGCTGTAATAAAACAAAAAACATCACAAGAGGGAGAGGAGGTTAACGAATGTACAACATACACTACCACAATGCTTTCAACCGTCTGCACTAAACTGAAAATACGTGATCAGGCGACGGAAATGCGGCGAAACGTTGTTGACAAAGCGAAGCTTTCTTCTAGACAATGGTACTGTACAAGATGCTGGATTATTCGAAACACCTTGTGCAAAACGGTTTGTACAGTAGATTCGAAGCAATGGCTGAAGTTGCTGTTGAGCATGAGGGCAAGCCAAACATTGCGCTTCGACTGTGAAGTGTGCTATTGCCATTAATGGTAAAAGGTTAATGTAGTTGTTGATAAAGGCGATGATGCACAATGCTGACCATGGGAAGCGGCCGGGTTACACTGAACTGTTCCAGATCATCGTCAACTACGCAAGACATTCAGATGAATCGATTTCTTGATGGTTTGCCTCAGCAGGCGTAAACACTCTAACGTGTGTAGCATGGAGTTTTTCAAGCATTTGATAGAAGAACTCGACGATATATGTACATTACCTGAATGGGAAACCAACGTTTGATTTTTCTATCCAAGTGATAACATATAATAATAATCATGTGCTCTTGTCAATCGACACTTGTTTATTTATTGATTGATATATACCGCCTCAAAAATGGCTCTAACGACTCTTATCGCTTCTTAAAACAGTGCCGTGACAAGGACGTAATTGAGAAGGCAGTTAATATAAAAGAGATCCTTATGGGCTTCACTAATGATCTAAAGTGGGGGAGATACGGTTTTTTCATAGGTCTCTCTTGTATGCCAATATCAAATTTGCTATTTTAACGACAATCGATAGTTTCTAAAAATGGTCTTGTGATTTGGAAAGTTAGGACCAGTTTCAGCCTGAGATGTGAAAGGTAACGGGTGAATGGTAGCACAAAGACGCCTGATCAGTAATGGAAGTACGGGATACTTGACACAACCGGGGAACAAGAGGTCTGTTAGGAAGGTCGTACGAGTGATACCGGAATATCCGAACTGAGATAACCAAATACTCAAAGCGAGGTCAACGAATAATTAAACTTATGTGATCGAGCTGCTAAAACAGGGTAACTTAGCGAAGTAACAAAATTACTCGAAGTGCACAGTGGGCTCACGTGAGCAAGGTCGTAGAATAGCTGGTACGAATTCGGGCTTGAGGCTCAGCTATGAACTCGCTTCAAACTAGAAAGACAAAGTAGCATTTTGTGATGTAGCAATGTAGGACACGAGTGATAAGGATCGATGGACATCACGCGTTGGAAAGCTGCTCTTCGCCACACAGGTCGAGCCGTTGCAAGGACCTAATTCCGGATTTTATTATTATTGTGTTATATATAATTGCAATAGTAATCAACTGAACAATTCACCTTATTGCACTAAACAATCAGGACTTCATAATAGCAATACATTTTATTGTTTATTATTAATATCAACGTGGTTCATTGTTGTCACCTAACTTAAGAAAGATTTAGAATACTAAGTGTAGGGTTCCTCCAACGGTATACGTATAGTATAGTAAATGCTTATGGAAAACATCTCGTAGGACTCTTCTAGATCTTGTTCTATGCCGCGTAGTCCTGCTTACATAAGTAGAGTCTGTAAGTGCACCCTACTTGTGTAAGACCTTTTACTTAGTTTAAATTAATGCTAGCTTTTGACCTATGTCGAATACCAATATCTTATAAGCATGTTCCGATCTGACGAAGCGGCTTTACGATACAAATATTTGTAGACAGTATTTCATAACCGGTGCAATTGAGAGCAGGTCTTTTCCTGACCTTTTAGATTCAAGGTCGAAACGCCTGCCTTTATGATTATAGAAGAGCTTCTTTGTAAGACGTCAAAATAGCCTGTATCGGGCTCATAGAAAAATTATATTTGACACAAATGTTGACCATAAGGCGACAAGTTCTAGCCTGTATAATGTATCATTTAAATAGATTTAAAAATGAAGCTAATTTCGAGGACCTTGAACCTTTGCTAGTTCCTGATCTTATTTGTCCATTAGATCTGAAACTTGCTATGCTTCCCCTCTAAACTCTTTTAGGCGTATGGCACAAGTTATATTCTCTTTGACTTTATTAATATTAACTTTATATGTGATTAAATCGTATCACGGAAGGAGGCCGTATACCTTAGAAAAGTTGTACAATTCGCTTGCAAAGTGCGTGGTCGCACGCTCTCCTTGCTAGTCAATGCTACCCCTAGGCATGTGGAATTTTAACAAGCTAGAATATGTCGACGCGCTCTGTCGTCGAACATCTTTACTGTCACTACATCTCCTTTACTACGTCAGCATATCGTCAATACTTTTGTTGTGAAGTGATTTACCCTTGCGCTGCGGGATGGTCATCCTCTTCGATTGATCAGCAGAGCCCCCCTGTGGGTCAGTCCTCTAAAATTTACCGCATCCAACTTGAATGGAAGCCGTTTGTGCACGTTGCTAGACTCCTCGTATCAAGAGCTTCAGATGGCCTTGGAATCGAAATACAATTTCACTCCCCACTCTGCTGCCTCGACGAGTTCAGTATTGTCGTCTGCAGCCATCGCAATCCGATGAGCCCTACTACCAGCTACAGGATAGTGTCGCTGGACCAATGCCGCAACGACCTATCACGATGACCGTGTCCTAAACTCGAGATGACATTAAATTTCAACCAACTAGCCAAAGTTTTTCCAACATACGATACAGCATAGCTTGAGCGATTGGACCAGTACAATTCTTCATCGTAGTTGACGTATGGCAGACTCTTTGGATTGTCTCTTGACTTGTCACTCGCAGACCGGTACGTAGGGAATAATACTAAAAATTGTAAGAATTGAACTAGAGAGATAATGAGTTTAGTTACGTGTCCCTGTTAGTAAAGGTTACACATAGAAAGAGTCTCCTAGGGAATCGTTGGAGAAACGCACTGTCATCGAATCAGGTTGGCCGCTGGGTTCTTGACGCCTCTTCCTGAGAAATTTCACTAAGAAGTCAGCGTATGTAGCCGACAATAGCAGTGACAAAATCCAGAACGTTGATGTATCGGTACCATGAACATTTCGCATTCAATATAGATCTTGGCCGCGTTGAAATGGTATGCTGTTTCTTTTGTTTGACATATTCGCCCCGCGTAACACAATATCGTGCCCAGAATGCGGAATGAATACAGTCCTTTGCCCCATGAGCAATACGCAGTATATCATTATTGTTAACTATCACTAATAATATGTGCGCTCTAAATCCGAAATAACCAAAGATCTCAACGTACCACTATTCTCCTTATCATTTGACCAGTATTGAAGACAATTCTGTAAGTGATCTCATTTGCTTTATATTTGTTTATTTATCTTTCACAGACAATTACACTGATAGCGTACGTACCACCTAGCAGACGTCGCACATATACAAAAAATCCATATAGGATAGACAACTTCTGCCTTTCCGACAACCTGCAACCCTATCTAAGACTGTACCATACTCTACTTTGATAAGATGTAGCTTTATCAGGCTTATTTCCTTTACTCAAATGTTTAGCTCGCCCCGGCTTAACTTCATCTTCTTTGTCGCACTCATTCCGCTCCACAAACGTCTCAAATACGGTAAGGCACATTGCACGCAGCACTTCGTTGCCCCTCGCAATGTGCAATCGTGTCTCTACGGTCACAGGCCGCATTACCTCATTCAACTGCCTGTTGTCCCCTTTCCGCTGGCTATTGCCATATCCAAGGCTGTTTATAGCCCATGGCGTGGCTAACTGTCTTTGCTGACACAGTGGGCCACATCGCTAGTGAGTAGCAGCGGGTGGTGACTGCGGCTGCTACGCAGACGACGACTGTCTCTCGTATAAAATTTGCACTTTACAGCCTCTCGGATGAAGTGTGATTGAGGAGCAGACGACGAAGAAGAGCCCAAATAAAAGTGGTCCACAAGAGGGAAAGAGAGGGAGAGGGGAATGAGAAATGAGAAAGTGAGTGATCGCTCAAGAGACAAGCGGGTAAGGCAAAGCAGGAGCTGGGTTTCACACTCTCATAAAGACTAAGATGTCGAGGACAAGGATGAGAGTGACAGCGATTGTAGTCATGATCTTGATCGTTGACAAGATTAGTCCTAGAGTAGGACGTTAAGCATACAGGATCGGCTTGATTGGGATGTGAGTTGGTAACAATTGTACACTGGAAGGAGAACAAATTGGTTTAAAATTGATCTTTGTAACCAGTAACTGCCTGATGACCGAATCCTCGCTGCAATATATGTACAATTAAAAAAGAAGGAGATTCAACAAAGTGAGATGAAATAGAAATGAAGATATATCCTATGTGTTCATTTGCGACTAAAATTTACTATTTTTAATAACTGAGATATTGTTTAGACTAACCCTGTGCAAACTTGTAGAGCCGTTCATGTCTCGCCGTTTAGTCAACGTCGGTGACATGTTTTTTTTTTTTATAGTAGTTGTTATTTTTGCGTTTGCTATGTAAACTATTAGGCGTTACTTCACACGAGTCTTGATTGAATTCTTTTCGAACAGATCTATGGAAACAATATGCCATCGTTGGCATTTATTAAGGTTGACATTCAAGTTAGCGATGGCCGCACGTTGATAATCATTATAACAATACACACAAAGAACTCTGTGTTAGACTGTTCACTAAGGTTCGAGCCATTTACTATATGCGTACGTACGTACGATGACTGAAGAATAGGCATTCTCTTGAAAATGGTTTTTCCAAGCCCTTCTATCAAGCATAGTGCACTTTCGGGACTCTATCGTGCTCTTACGTGCAGTTAACTTGTTTGCAAATACAGTCACTGCTGTGGTGCCCTGAGAATAGCTCGCACTTAAAGGAGTTGTTAGAGTTGGTTTATCGCCTTCGCCCACCGACACAAACAAGAGCTACCGTCGGCTTTTTCACAACAACCTAAGCACCATCCGGTCAACCAGCTGCTGCTGCTTCTTCTATTAGCGCTATCGCTGTTAGTACGACGGTCGCAGTCGACAATCCCTTTTTCCTATGGGGCGATGCGCGTTCTCAGCCCAACCTGTTTCAGGATTCTATGTCGTTTTGTTCTCAATGCCCCACCAAGCGCTCGTCTGCGGCAGCTGAACTGTCGGCTTCCCGACCTGGCAGACGGGTGTATTGGAGTTGGGCTTTTGCTCCAAATATCCCACGCTCAAGGTATGCCACTTTACGGGGCAGTTTGCCTACCCCCCCCCCCCCCGCTTTACTTTTGTCCGCACTCTTTTGCTGTCCCCTTATTTCTATAGACGGGGCATCCCTTAGAGCGGTCGTTAGCTTCCAAAGTAGGCTCTCGCTTCTTCAGGTTGCCCCTACACAACAGAAATAGCACATTGAACGGACAGTCACAACGGCATCAGCAGCTGAGGTCGCAACACAGCACGCATCGAGCTTACTCGTTGCTACGCGGCTTCTGCTTACCACCAACCTTTCGGTCTCAAGTCATCAACTACTAAATACCCTGACCTGACGTTAGGGTGTTGGTATGGGGTTTGGCAACGGCGGTAGAGGCATCAATCGCGGTGGAAACGAAGGCGCTAGCGGCTTAACCCCTTCCCCCAAGTATTTGCCCCGGTGTAGCGGTCGTCTTTGTAAAAAGAGAAAAGAGACGGACATGGGTTACCGTTGGAGTTGCTGTTACTGCAAAAGCTTGCCCGCCCCTTGTAATGCTCAGGCGGCTGCAGTAATTGGACCAATAGTGCTGGCTTTCGTTGTAGCAGTAGTATAGTGATGGCCGATAGGGCAATGAGTTGCCTGCGAGGTCCACGCAGCGGGCATCTGTCCACCCATAGCTACTGGCACTATTAAGATCCTGGTGATGGCAAAGATTCAAGTTTACCCAGGTCAGAACGCAAAAAAGAAACGGTTAAATTTGCCCATTTCTGGGTGTGTGAATCAGCGGTGCGTTAAGATTGATTACTTTGTCAAAGAGAACTGATGACCGACTATGAAAAAGGCTACCGCCTATACACGTATCGATATTTCCGTAAAAAGGTTTGTGATGTAACTATTTGGATGTTGAACTAAGATTGTCGTTGATTTTCGTATGTTGAATTGATACAGTTTTCCATAGGCGTACGGCAGGGGATGACGACACGAACCTAATATCAAGCAAAATCCGAATTTGTGGGTTGATGGGGCTGCTTTTGTGGGGTCGCAGGAAGGTCGTAATAGGCTGGGACCGTCGGTTGTTGCACTGAACGATCGGTTGAATGGTCCCATTAAAGAGTCGCTTCGACGTGGCCAAACAACCCTTCTCGTCTTCACCTTTCGCCCTTTAATTACCAATAGTCACCCCGTACTCCGTTTCTGAACCGACCTGCAAAGCTCATTCTAAGCCTTAGCTCTAATGGTGCGTTCCTTTCTGATAGCCTACCTCCTAACAAATGCGATGGGACCTTTGTGGCGGGAATACGAACGGAAGATTTCCTTTTTCCACCGTTTATTTAAATAGTTACATTGTTTGTTACAGGAACATGTTCTGTTAAATTTCAGTTAGAAATTTGAAAGTAGTTTATGGGAATATGATTACTCAAAGAAAAAAAGTATCAAATTTGAATTCTTTACGATAGAAATGATTTTCATTTAAGAATTATCATCTTGACAGCGTGAACAGGAACAAAAGCACAGGAAGTTCATGCCTTTTGTTCCAAGCGAACGTAAAACCTTTAAATATTTAGACGATGATCATCTGTTGCTTTTTTTTTTCTCTATAGATAGAACCATGTTTTGATTTAATCTTTTATTTTAATTTTTATTTAATTTATTTTAGTTTAATTTAATAAGGACCATGGTGCACAAAGGTCAAATCATAAAAAGAAAGGAACAACCTATTCGACATTTTTAAGGGGACGCTGAAAAAATAACAACAAAAGTTGATGCTCTGATGCGTTTCGTTTATATGCTCATTTTATACAACGTGAAACTGAACAGATTTTAGGATAACAATAATAAATCTTGTAAATAATTATGGTACATTAAATACTGCCAAAATGAATTTATGGGTCTGACTGAATTTAGGCAAGACCAAATGGGCACAGTCGTACCCGAAATTTTATGATCACAACTATAAATCCATCGTTGTTACAAAAAGAGGCATTAAAACAAATGGGTCCGGGTCAATACGTCAAATAAAAGTCGAATTTTACAGCCAATAATTTTCTCGTAAGCTAAAACCATATGGAGACTGGACAAAAATTATGTTGTTTACAGCGCGGGGAGGGGTAGGCCGTGTTGTAAGTGTTCGTTCGTAGGACAGTTACGTTACCTACAATTATGACGATTGGTAGCAAAAAGCATTTGTCGCTAACATAGGTCGACTGTGGAGGTACTACTCCGAGAGTGAATGGTCTCTCCGGGAATATCCGAGGGCAGATTTTCGGATGAAATTTCCGGATGAAGTTCCGGCGTACGAAGTGCGTTAAGAGTAATTCTGAAGGAGGCCAAATTGTCAGAGAAAATAGTTGGATATAAACAAGAAAAGGATAACAATTGCCCGAAGAGGACGAAAGACAACGATCTGTACGTCTCAGATTGATTGCCCTAGAAGTGTTATATAAGTGTGAGTAACAGTTGATTAGATAATAGGTTGAGTTGAAAAAACACTTATAAGAAGTGCTCGTTCGAAAATCGAATACTAGCTGATAGCATGAAGAACGGTTAGCGCGAGATTCTAAGAATCACATGCGTACTTCTCATTACCGAGTTTATACTCATCTGTCAGCTTACTTTCATTGGAGATACATATGGACGCTAGAGAGAATTATCTATTAAAAAATATGCCAGTGGTGCGTGCTCTACTAGGCATATTATAGCTTCAATATAATAACACGGCTGTATTGAATATTTGCAGGGCAAACGCGTTCCGGTTTTCGTACGCTGCCATTTCCTTGAAGATAATGTATACTTTATTTGCACAGATAAGCACACAATAACGATAGTGGAAGTTTTAAGAGTGATAATTAAAATTCTAACGGTAGTTTAACACACGCGAACAATTAGTAATACCAGTATTAGATTTACCATTGCAGTATTAGATTAGACCATTTGATTAGTTGAGGTGGCCGTGTAGCGTGCACCTTATATTTTTGGGTGTTCTGGGCATCGCTGCAAAAATCAGAGTCAGGCCTGATCTCTACATACTTACTATTACTGTGCGCTGTTTTGTGGTATTAAGCAAGATGCCTTGTTTCCACCTGATCTTACGAACTGTGTGTGTGCGCATGTGCCTGCGTTGGTGCCTACAGTAGCTACAGTACCCGTAGCTTGTTGTCCCGACGCAAATGGTTCGGGGCCACATGGCGAGCACGCTATTCCGTGTTTTTCTTCTATTGGCAAGCGCGAAAAAGAACTCACTCCAATATCAGCAGCAGTGGGCGCCAACAGTAGACGCAGTGCAGGCTTGCTCGGCGCGTCGGAATGTCCAGGCTCGATGAACCTTGTAGGAAATGCTGGACACTGGTTACTGCCCGAGTGGGGCGGGGCCCGTCAACGAACCCGTAATTAGGCTAACGGGTTGCTTTTGCCAGAAAAAGCAGCTACTGCTTTTGCTGGCACAATTTGCGGCAGCAGAAGAAATGGCAGCAGCTGTCGACTCAACATTGCGCTGCCGTTACCCGGATGAACTTCGGCAGGCGTGACTCAAGTCATGTGGATTCCCTGTTCTAGTTCTTTTTTCTGATACCTAGAGTCTCCTTAGATGCGGCAGCCTCGAAGCCACCTCAGCGTTGAAGAGAGGACATCTTGCTTTGTTGACGAAACACTCGCGCACCCGCTGGGCCGAGCTTACTGCCGCCGTTTCTCCTGCTATTTCTCAGTGCTGCTTTGCCACTGGTACCACTTTCCGAACTATTCGTCGAAGCAAAGGAGCGACTACGAACTGATCTAAGAATGCTCGTTATTGGGGAAAAGGGAACAATTTGGGATCGGTTTTGAGGTAAATACTAAGCCATACATTCGGATCGGACAGGCTCGTTAAGGCCAGTTGAATAGGCTTGATGTAACCAAGCGTGTATCAACTGTACGCACCCTTTTCCTGTACCCTAGCATTGCCTGTTACAGAAAGTTTTCACGAGTAAAGAACGAGCAACAGCAGATAGTAGCACTTCCTCAGCCGCGCTGCCACATCTCGGTTTTGACTTTGTTGTTCTGATGCGAAGGCAGGAAGAAGTAAAAAATTGCTCACTGGGCATTTCAGGTTCTTGGGCGTTGGGTTAGGCGGTAGGTTAGGTTAGGTTTGCCGAGCGGAATTGGGTCGACCGTTGTTGTTAGCAAAGAAAGACCGCGACACCCCGTGTCACTCTTTCAAGTAGGAGTGTATCCCTGACTCAGACGAGGACTACTCTGCGTATTTGACTAGCCCTTCAAAGCGTTTGCCTTCGAATCAGTGGTAGCAACCGCGGCTGAGGCCGTGGCGGCGCTTGCTTACACGCGGGAAATGGGAAATAGTGATGGTGTCGGTGCTAGTCGACGTGGATAGGCAGGTCGGTGGCAGGGCAAGTGTTTCCGAGCAGTTTATGGCGTCAACTTGATCGATGACTTTTGGGGCACGGCGGGAAGGTTGGATTGTGCGAGGGGCTACTTGCTTACCAGCTACCAGGCCAGTGGTTTGTTGCCAGTGGAAACAATAGAAAGTGACCCGTAACGGTGTAATGCCCGTGTCGGGGTGTATCCACGTGCAGCATGCCGTAGTACACAGAGAGACGGCCCAGGGCAAAGGAAATAAAATGGGGACAAAAAATATTTGAGACAAATCGTTAGTTGTCGAAGTAAACAATGGCCAAAAAAAATTATTGAAGAAAAAATATTGCGTGAAAAAATTAAAAAAAAATACTTTTGATTTAAATAAAGGTTATAATGCAAATATATTATAATTAGATGAATTTTAATAAATATGAACAATAGAAGTGGCTACGATAGATTCTAAGGAAAAAATAGGTACTTACGATCCAGATAGCCTCTTGCACAAATTAAATGCGTCATGAAATTAAAAAAAAAAAAACAGCATATGTTATTTTTTGTTTTCTTTCTCAGCACCTCATTAATACAGAGATACGTTCTATATTTACTGTGCCTGCTATACCTTGTTCTCAGTCAACAACTATCGAGCTCACTTTTAGCTAAAAACATGCTATGCTAGAATTTGGGTTGTAACGTAGATGATTAAATTTCCTATTTGTATGTGGGCCACACCCGTTGTCGAAATGCGTTTTCGTTTTCTCCCAAATATGTTTTGTTATTCCAAAAATTGCTGATATTTTTGATGCCATCTTAGATCACTCAGTCTCGACCCTAACTACTAGCACAACGACATAGTGCGTTCGCTTGCTTGTTTGCGGCCATTAGCCATTCCGTCGTCGCCTTAAGATAAGATGAGCATGACACAGAAGATATGTGGACTGCCGTTGGTCTCTGGCAGAATCACTCCAGCTACAGCCACAGGTAACGGAGTAGAAACATGTTCTAATCGTAAAACGCGCATATCCACCCCTTAGCAGTCTTTTCTCTTGAGCCATCTTCATCGCTCTTCGCAATCATCCTCGTTTGGATATCTACTCTGACTATATAGTCATAACCGGCGGCTATTTCAGCTTCCGCGAATCTGTAGGGGTGTGTATGTGTCTGTTCGTTTGTCTGTACACTGCCAAATCGCTGCCAGTAGCGTACTTCTCCAAGGGCCGCCCTTTCTTGGCAAGCCAAGCCAATCCGCAATCCCTGCTTTGACCAACCCCCTCCATCACTCTCACCGAACATGGTTCGCAGCGTATGCTGTTTTCCTGCTGCGAAACGGCATGATTCGTTTTCTGCTATGTTATACGAGGCAACGGCCAGCCTGCTGCTGCCCCTGAAGTCCACTCCATTCGGTGAAGCAAAGCAAAGAAGTAGGAAAAAAGCAGTCAGAGAGACTTCAGCAGGAGTGCCGACATCGGCCACGCAATCCGTAGCCGTCTCAGAGTAGCCACCCTGGTCGGTTCGGTTGAGAGGGCGGGGACGAATAATGCTAAAACTCCGTTACCATCGCCTTTCCACGGAACCTTTTGCCTTCAAGAGACAGACAGCGAGAGTATCTTTGATTCGCCAACCCGTGCCCAAGGACCAGACCTGGATGTTCTGCTTAACTCTCGTTATCCGCTGGCATCTCGCCTGTACAATGCCTGGAAATGACCTACAAACCCTTGATGACTGCGAGACGAATGTAACATGTTGCGCCTAAATGTGCCCACGAGTAAAAGTTGTTCAAGTACAATGAGAGCAGAACAATAGGAGGGCGTCCTAAAACTAGACATGGAAGATCCCATAAGAACTGGACGGAGGACACCACTTCGTCTCTTGCGCTTGCTATGTTTTTATACGGTTTGTTATTTCTGTATTAATACATGTATCTTTGAAGGAACATGAACCGATTTAATACACAAAGCAAAACTAGAGGTATATAAAGCTGTAGGCCTTCAGCAGGCTATCAGGAAATAGCTATCCTCCGTAAACAAACATTTTAACTGGGAAGCCTTTTTCAAAATATTTTTTTTCTTTTATGTTTTCAAGCTTGACCCTATACATAAATGCTTCTTATGTTAAATACATTACTATGCTTACAATGTTTTTATTCGTTTGAAGCTTCTCACTTCTTATGCGGCAACAGATAGGCTGATCAGGCTCCTGCGTTCACGTGCGTACAGCATACCGTTTACCCTATAATGATGGCTACAATCGACGGTTTCATTTATTCCTCCCAGGATTCGATTTCCTGCAAAGATCCCTTGTGTTTGCAACGGTCGACGATTTTTTTTGGTAGAACTCACTTAGTCCTCCGCACTTCATGTGATCCGAGGCTAGTTTTCATGGGAGAGTATATAAGGGCCGTTAGCCAAGTTAAGGGAATTCTGCCCGACATCTACGCTCCGACTGAAAATAAGCAGCAGAAGTACGACAACTGAGATGTGGACCGTCTATTAATGCAAAACTCATATCCGCCGCAGAACGAGACGCCCTCTCAACGGCAATTGGAAGGCAGGGGGCGAAAAAGCTCTGCAAGAGGACCTAGATCTGTTTGCCTTTGCAGTATACCCCCACATCAAGGTACATACGCGTATATATATATATATATATATATATATAGACGTAGCAACCAGTCAGGAATGCGACAATGCGAAGCAGGTAACTACATATAGCCGCGCTAAGATGCGAATACGTTAGCAGACGGCAACCAATCTATGAACACGTTTATCACTGAGTTCGTGTATCGAATCGACACGTCCTTTAGCATGCGAACCTCACTGAGATGTTCATTGATTTGGCCAACGTTAAACACAATCGTCGTATGACAATTTTATCATCGTAACAGAATGGAGTCGGTAGAGAATGTGTTGTCGTCTGCGTATGCCACCATTTGCAGGTAACAGGAAAAAGCACCCGTTTCCTTGGGCTGTTCCTTTCAACTTCGTTTGGCGTGATTGGTTTGGTGTAGCATCTACAACACACCTGGTCGTCCCGCAGTACCACGCGCCCATTCTGCGTGTCGTCTCGGAAAGTGAGGCTCACAGAATACCGCGAAAGGTAGGACGAGGTCCGGCATTCTTCGGTTTACAAGAACGCTTTACTTTGTTAGTAAGCGTGGACTTGCAGTTCCGCCAATTTATCCGCTTCGGGATCTTAATGAAAACCAGAATCAAACAGACCCATTTCTGCTAGTCTGATCTTGGCTTTCTTTTGAAATTGACGAAGAACAAGTGAAGACAAAGCAATTCCGTACCAGTGTGAGACTTAATCGTGACCTGCCGTTGTCCTAGTCCGACGCCGTCAGCGTTAGGGATCGTTTTCAACACAAATGATATCAGCCACCCTACAAGCAACTCCAACGTCAACGATGCCCAGAAACGCTTTTTGTGCGAACTATTCCCTACTTTGTCCTGTAGGTCGCTTGTCGTGTTTCTCTTGGGCCACCTGCACCGGCGACTTCGGCACACCGACCGGTGACTCGGAGGCCTATAGTAGGTCATATGGTCACTGCACTCACGCAAGCACTTATACCAACTTGATCACACACACAATCGCCATAGGAAAATTACCCAAAACTCCCAGAACCCAACGAGCTAAACAACGAAGGTGAAGCCTAGCCGGCAGTTACCGAGACATTCCTGCTTCCATAAACGTGTGATGCCTACGAGGTCCTACAGACGGCTGTGCTTATGCCTCGACCAGCGGCGTTGTATGTAACAGGCAGGGATATCCCGTAAGGGTCTATAAGTCCTCGATCTCGTAGTCTCGGCAGAATATCTCGTGTCGTCTATGTAAATAGCCAAAGTCTACACAATTAAAAGATAAGAGGCACCAGAAGTCTATCCCACCCCGGCCAGCCACTGCTGGCACTGCGGAAGGCCGTCCTCTGACGATGCCAGTGCTCCAATGGTAGTGGCCACATGGCCGTGGCATTAGGTCCCGATCTATTCGATGGTAAACAGTAGTTATACCATACAAGCGAACCTAGTGCAGCTAGTAGCAACCTAGCCACAGCTGCCTAGCGTCACAAACGGGAGTGAATAATTGGTTTGTCATGCGCGAAAGGAAAAATGGGAAATAACGAACACGGAGGCGACAGGGAAATCTGGGGATAGGGTATTGCGATTATGGAGATAGCAATAGTACACGAGAGCTTTAGGCGTTAAGCTAACGGCAGGTTAGTTGGTATTTGGCTGCTCTTGGCGTCTAGGGTAAACGCTTTTTGTCGAGTCGACGGACGACGATAACAAAAAAGAAGGTTCACAAAGTGGTCTGTCTTAGCGAGACCCTCGCCAGAGTGAAGTATTGATGGCGATGATGGGAGCATCTATTGCACGCTCACAGGCAACCCAACAGAGCATTGGCGAGGCCGTTTATGCTTCAGATGCTGCTGTGTTAGGTGACGATGAAAGGGTTTCGCTGTAAAAAAGAAAATTAAGGGAATTCTCTATCCGGGATATGACAGCTATCAGTGCTGGGGCCCAAGCGAGACCCGGTCGCAGCCAGTAGGGTGTACGACTGAACGGACGGGTCGTCCATCGTAGTCATCGCCGTTGTGCCACTAGACGAACGGGTGGTGGAACTTAGATCGTCGGCAGCGAATAACACCGACGAATGTCGACCCTGGATAGACTTAGGGTAACTTCCGAGTTCCATCGCCGTTTCCAATCGTGTTGATTCTCATCATGCCGTTCGTTCCGTTAGCTTTGTTTCGGTCGTTGACTGACTTATTAGGTCCGTTGTTTACTTGCTTACTTACTAAAGGAATTCAGGAGGAGCCTAAGGATCGGAGAGGCAAGATATGCGCGCTGGCATTCGCATGTGCCAGCAGACAACAGGTAATTCCATCGGATGTCATCGAAGCCAACGGCAGAGATGAGGCCGAATTCTCGGAGCACAGTCGCTCGCAGGGAATGAGGCAAAAGGGTATTGTGCTGGTCCAAGTGAGTCCAAGGAGCTATACGGGAGCGCAGTTTTGAAATTGTTTATTCCCTCTTGGTTGATTTAGGGGGCCGTTCAGCGAGCAACATCAGTTGTCCACTAGTTTTAACCAAGTTAGCGTCAGTCTACTTAGATGCACTAGCGTATGCGTGTTAGCCCAGTTCTAACAATAACAAATTTTCGATGTAGAAACTTTGCTACATAATTGTACACTCGTACAAGCGGGGCTATGGCGGACAAGAGAAAGCTACGAGAAAAGCTCGAGACGAGCAACAAAAATGAAACAGAAGCGAAAAAAATGTGTCGTCGTTTCGAAATTATCTGTATTTAGACTTATTGTGTGAATGCGTGTACTGGCGGTAGCTTCGAACGTGGCGCTGACTTCGCAGATAAGTAGCGACAGATACGCCAATATTTATAATACATGCATTTCGACAACTAAGGAATACACCTGAAAAGAAAAACAGCATAGATTATAACTAAACTCGTAAATTTGGAATAAATGGTAGACGAACATTCAGAGGACGCATCTTCTGAAGCGAGTAAAGTTATACTTCACATATGGAAAAGATATTCATATACAGAGCTTCTATTGATAAATCTAATCGTAGCGTATTTAATTTGTTAGTAGCTAAATATATATAGTTTTTGTGCAAAGCGCTTAGGGGGGCATATCTTATCGTTAGAAAGACGACAGCCTTTCCTATGGGATCCACCAGCCCATGCCTAAAGCTTGCTTATTACCTTGCCAGCTCCAACTTTGTCTTGCCTTCACCTGTTATATAAATTGGTTAATGTTTCGTATGTAGTCAAATATCCTTCACTCATCTTGAGCGTTTCAGTTTTTACGTCCGCTACTTCAACGTTTCAGAGGGCTGGCTCCCAGCCAGCACGAATCGACGTCTCTGTGTATGCCCGGATTCAAACCTAGGCACTCACGTGTCCATAGGTCTATAGGCGAACAGGTTACTGCTGCACTATACTACAGGGGCACCCTTCTCTCATCTTAACTCTAGCTAACGTATATAGTGCTGGTTTGCAAACAGTTTAAGCGGGATATCTGTCTTCGAAATAAACCGAATTACGAGAAAATTATAATGTAATAATTACTAAAAAAAACGTGTTGCTTCTCATAAGCTCAGCACACTTCCGGTTATATATGACATTATGGAATGTCGGAGCAGACGTTCACCTGTGTACGACGGCACAGTTCGAAGATACATGTGTATAGACACGCTATAATCTACAACAGCGGCGCTTGGTCGTTGTATATCAACTATGAAAGGCTCTTTGTTGTCACTCGAATTTCTCGTCTTTGTGCAAAGCACTTACGGGGACATATCTTGTCGTTGAAAAGACGACAGCCTTTCCTATGGGATCTGCCAGCCCCATGCCCAAAGCTTGCTTATTATCTTTGTCTTGCTTCGCTTGGCTTGTTCCCTCACTTCAACTGTTCCATTCCTGCCGTTACTTTAGATACCTTCTCCTTTAGCTCCGTCATCGCGAAATATCTCGTGCTACCCGAACAAGATCCCAGGCAGGGGGCCATTCCGCGACAGCATGGAACTACCACCGACTGCATGGTTAGACTGAGGCGACAGAAGGCTAAGACAGCCGTAACGCTCGGGCAGAACTTGGCCGTCTTCGGCTCTGCAATTGCACTGCTGTTTGGCCAAACACTTGGACGGTTACAGAGTTAAGCAGGCCGACAAACGAGCCATCCAGCACATGCACCTTGTCTGCAGTCATCCGCCATCTTGCCAACGGTCCAAGATACGTACAGACCATTCATAAAGGCGGGCAGCTGACAGCTCACGAGCAGAAAAGCGAGACGAGTACCCTAAAGATCTGGGGGATCACTGGGGTACAGGCGTATGAGAAGCCAACAAAGCAAGAAACTACTCCGTCGGCTGGTCGCTTGACAAAGAGAGACTGGGAATGGAATGGAATGGAAAGAAGAGAACTGAGTGTCACGAACCGGCAGTGTACGAGGGGCGGGGGGCTGTAGGCCGGCGATATACGGTGCAACGCATAACTCATGCAGAGCCAACGGTTGCAGCCGACCCGACCCAACGAAACCCACTTGCATCTTAGCCGACTAAACAGCCAACCCCGCCATCTAAACAGTGGTAGTTATTCCTTCAGGCAGCAGTAGTACAGCCAGAGACGGAAACAAACAGACGAAGCAATCCCCTGCAAGCAAGTCCTCGCAAAGCCCGCTCAATAGATGGTCTCCCAGTTACCCTATGGTTCGGGTTTTCTGCAGCCGCCAGCCTACCCTTGCTTATTCGGTCGTGCCTATGCGGTCGTGCTTCTTTCTTCTACTCTTTTCGCCATGTTTTTTCTCTCTGCCTTTCCCTTCCTTTGAAGCAAAAAAATCTAGCCAAGCGTGTAGGCCGAGCACGTGGGTCGATCGGAGCGATGTCCGGTAGAAACAGCAACTGAATAACAGAAAAAGCATGTGTAGGTCTACGGGTTAAATATGTAGATTGTTTGATAAAGTTTTAGAGCAAGCCAAAGCTGACTTGGCAGTAGACGTGACGCCAGTATCAGCACACTTAACGTCTGTTTATGGTCTTTGGAAAACTGAGAGCTCGCTTTGGGGTATTCATCACCGCCTGAGCATCCATTGTTTTCTGAAATGCTAAGTTAGAGTTATACCGGCATTAACGTTAACCTATAGCGAGCTCGTTTCAAAAGCAGTAAGTCGTGCAGTGCAAACTTTGACACTTGCTTGACGAGTCATGGTTTTCTCTTGGCCATTTAAAAATGGCGCTATTTTCGCGCACGTGTCTCGAGAGCGAGACTCCTCATTTAGCCAGTCTACACACGCTAGAGTGGGGCAGTAGGTGATCCTGATATTTTTATTTATTTGCAAAAGGATTACAGTAGTGCGTACTTTGGTGCAGCTACGGTATCTGTACGAGACTGTAAGGTTGTATGATCGAATATAGTTGGTATGTATTGCTGTTTAGTCCTGTAGTTGTGACTGGAGAAGCAAATTTGGTTCAGTCAGTTGCCGCCTCGTTTTTTTACTCTTCTTTTTGCCCACCTTCACTACGAAACCTTCAGATTTCTTCCTCTGCACCGAAAGCGAGAGCAAGGGTGATCTGGCGTGTGTTGCCGGCCGTAGCGGTGCAGCTGGCCCTGAGTGATTCCTGAACGTATGGTTCCCGTACACATTAGCCACCCATGAAGCAGGGTATACCACAAGGGTGCATTGGGCGCCCTCGCTCTTATTGCACTGCCCCGTCAAAATCATTGGACTACCTACTAGCCCTTAGTACTATCCCCGGCAATGAGGCAAGTCACAGCCAGGAGCGCTGTGGACTTGAGTTCTTGCGGTAGAACCATTAAGCTTTTCTGTGGCTACTATGGCCGTTGTTGCTACCATAGCCATGAGAACCACTGGAAGAGCTCGACGTCAGCTCAGGATGGGTGCGCATTCACGAGTGCTGTGTCCTGTACACACAGTACATAGGACAATGATATTAATCGTAACGACAACGAGAGAGTCTACGAAGCTCGCTGACCAATTAGCCACAAGGAAAAAATAGCTTGACATCGGCAATACATGGGGGGCTCCAGTGATGTGACGAAAAGCCACCACTAGATCTACGGCGATATTTGCATGGCTGAGATCATACATTAGATAATTGTAGAGGTGCAAACATATGAGTGTGCGTATGTGCATAAGCCGCCAAAACGAACAAAGTATAAATGAAGTAGGTGACTGATAAAACTATCTTTCACAGCGTTCACTCTTACGTTATTATTAGTGTCATCTTGCTATCAATATTGTATTGTACGGTTTAATAAGGTGATTGCCAATAGACTGCATAATTTAACTTTGCTATTCAGTCAACTTTCTTTGCCACCGGGTACAGTTCAGCTAGGTGTAAGTTAAAACGGCTATTGCAGTCGAGTACGTAAAACAGAGTCCGAGTTTTGGTGATTTTAAAAACCATTGTCATTCAATATGCGGTTTAGCCGCCAGCCAGGAGGTCACCTTTATTTATTCAATAAAGTGAACTAAATTATTAAAATAACCGCAATACTGTTTGTTTAAGTTAATGCAAATATAATCATTGACTAACACCGGTGATTGAGCGTTCTAATTAGGCCCTGTAGTGATACAGTGGTAGCCTATTTCCCTGCTAAACTTAAGGACACGTGATTGCCTAGGTTGGAATCCGGCCGTCGAGACACACTATGTTTGGGCAGTAGCAAACAGAAGCCAAAACACTGCCGAAATAACCGTAGACGGAGTAAAAATAAAGAACGATAACAATAAAAAGCTTCTGCGGCTTATTGAACGCCTGTATTTATTTACGCTCGTGTATTTCCTCGTACACAACACGGCGACGGTGCGCAGTCTGTGACACCCAAAAAAAAGTTCGCAAACTTTCAATAATATCACTGCATGTATTCGAATAAACAATACAATTATGTACTAAATATACAGTAGCAGCAGCAGCAACAGGTATGACAGAGCGGTAAAAATGTTCGCCTGGCCACCTACCCTCCGTTTGTTGTAGAGAACGCCAATAGCAGTAAGGCGTTCATGCAGCATTATGCCCCTAGACGGTATCTCCTGACCGTATGCCCGTCTGTGCGTGTCAGAATTTCTTGTCGCCGCTGTCGTGCCTATTTGCGAAGGCTGTAATGGTGATGATAAAACAGCAGATGTGCATGTATATAGAATATTACGTCAGATATTCAACAATGTGATTATATAATTAGGGCTTAGTGACTCGTCAGATATGATCGGTTGTTTTTGGCCGGTCAGCTTACGGCGTTCTACGGCAAGATGACGATGCTCGAGGCTACATTTGTACCTGTAGCAAGCCACAGACCAGACAATCACATTAAATCAATGATTGGATCCTAATACGACTGTGTAAGAGCAGCGTGGCGATTCTACATCTCTTTACTTCACGTTGACGACGTTTTAGGGCACAGCTACGTAAGCCTCATGCCCAAGCGGTATGAACAAGTAGCCCGTTTGGGTCCCTTTGCCATGTAGTGGTCCGCGCGCAGTACAGAAATAAATAGGTGACATTTAAGTCAATGTGTGTTTTTTTCTATTCGATTCATATTCTGTAATCGGCTGAACAAGCTGGGCTCTTTGACGTCAACAATTTCCGTTAAAAACACGTGAGCGTCCCATATTAATTTATAACCATATTCAAACGAAAGCTCCTTATTCAGCATGTTCTGGCACAATACTTCCATTTCGTGTTAACACGAGCAGTTTCTTTCTTTCTATCATAATGACACTGAACAGAATCGCTCGAGCTAATTGGGTAACCCAACTGGACCAACCCACTGGGTGTCAGGTCCACGCTGCTTGAGTAAAATCGCTGCGTTGTCACGCGATTGTGTAGGTGATGAACGACAATATCGATCCTGGTCGCCAAAAGTTCAATCGTAGTCACTGGGTGAGCACCTACAAGTCGGGCTCACAATACACTTCCAGCTTCACACGTACTAATTCGACATGAGTTGTTCTAATTAGAGACGTAATGACGGCGCACGCAATATTGTGACGTCGGTTGACTCCGATACTTATGGATAGTTGACGGCAGGCAGAAGTTATTTTATAGAAGCGGCGACGACGGCTATGGCCTGTGAGCGGAGAAAAGGCCTTGAACCAGGTCCGCACAGTTTGACATTGGCTGTAACGACGCAGTCGCAAATGCATAGGCACTAAAGTGGGCATTTCTAGTCAAATTTACACCATCGCGGAACCTTGTTGCGTTGCGTTAGAAGGCCCATGACTGATTCGGAGCCTTGAACAGGAAGCGGTCTCGAGCACGTTTGTCCAATACTGTATGGAACCAATATTGGGAGCCCTGAAACAAACATACGCTTCATTTATGAGGAATTCTGGGTAGCTCCGTAAGCGCCAATGCCTAACAGACAACTAGACAAGTGTCGATTACGTAAAGTATAGCAAGTAGCTTTGATGATATGAATTAGCTCGTAGCTGTAGCACGATAACTAACAACTTCATGTATCGAATCTATCCTGGCCTGAGCCTCGAGGGCCTAAGGCGGTTTTCTTCTTAACAAGAACCATTTTCGTATTGTTATTCAGACGTATATTGTTTTGCCGGTAACTTAACTTATATTAGCCAGACCCTGATCTGGATCAGGCCACGTTTGCACCCGTAACTTGTTGAACGATGTTGTAATGTAAACGGTTGAAATACCCTTCTTTAAACCTGAGCAAACCCTTATAAAGTACTAGCTTAAAAGTATAATAAAATACTTTATTAAGTATTTTTCCGTTGTGGCGCTTTATTCTACGTTACTATTTTCGGAGAGCTGCCGCATAGAAGCTCGTGCGATCGTATTACGACGTTTGCGCTGTCGTAAATACGCGAAAAATTAGCGACAATCGAAGAAAACATCCTCGTATATCGTACTAAGTGAGAGAAAAGGTCTGGCAAGGCAAAAACGACTGCTGTTATGTGATTTTACTTAGTACATCTAAAGGCAGTCGGGCTGAATAGAAATTGTATGTGTGATTGTTTTATTCGGAACGATCGTGGCGCAACTGGCGGCGTCCGATCGAAGCGCCGCAATAGATTTATGCCCCCCGGTGGCCGAATGTTATGGCCGAATTATCATTTTAGCTGGCGCGAAACGCACTCCCCGCAGTAGGCAGTAATAGCTAAAAGTTAACTGCCAAAGCAACCTGTATCGGCAACTCGAATGATCTGTCCGTTCGATTACGTATCGTCGAGCCGAGTACTCGGGAATTATCGGGAGTCGCACGCGTTAACGTGAGGCGAACGTCCGTCTGACGACGATTTTTTTATCTAAATATTACTATATTTGAGTCCGTCATACAACTCTGCCACGACCGCCTATTCAATTTGTTGTTCAGTCGACTGGTATGCGCTTTTGTGTTTCGAAGTTAACATATAATACGTAAATATATACACATATATTTCTTTTAATAACTATATAACACGCGATAATTTTGTTGTTGTTAGTTTGCTTTCGAAGGCATCGTCAACCTCAACGCTTGGAACCAATAATAACTGTCTACAGGTCATCGAATACTGAGGTCGAGTAATGCTTCGCACAAATTACAGCTGAGAAGTCCGCCAGACAAGTGCTGTCGAAAACTCTCCTTTTACCGTAAGGCGGTTTGATATTTTCGGTGCTTTTTGACGTCCATCAATTGACAATAATGCCCAAGAATCGGGTAAAGGCCCAGTATGCCACCAGTTCGTTTCTTCATTCCCACGATGCCGTTATTACGTGGGCTACGTAACTTTTTTTTTCTGGGCATTCCCTAAGCAAGTGACGCCCATTTTTCGAGCCATTGACAATAATGTCGTATCAATTATTACTGGTGCTGTAAATTATCGGCGATACGACTCGATATGTCGGCAAATTTCTCTACGAATCTCAGCTGGACCAGTTAGCTAGCCTTTGCGAGACGAAAAGCTCAGGCGACAAAGTGCCCTGGATCGCGAAAACCATAAAGTTTTTAGGAGATGAAGACCAAGGACGGGGTAGCTTTCGAAATAGGTCCTTCTTGCCGATGTCCGAAGCTCTTCTTTTCAGTCGAAGAGAATTCCTTCAGCCTGACATTGATATCAATGAATAATACTGTATACAGCATAAATATTATTGCGATAAAAGACTTATCGAAACGAATTTTTATGTAATATATGTTTTATATATTTTATATGTGACAGGTGTCGAGCTTAAGCTTATGTACCACTAGCTGATTTGACCAGATTTGTGTCCTTCCATAAAATACACCAGCAAAAAGTACGTGGATATACTGATGTCTATTTATGTATGTATTCGAGAAACTACAGATATCTAATGGTGAACTTTACGGTGCTTATGACTTCATACCTGCCATATCAATAATCTGTTTTACTTTTCAGCGACGACAGCATTACGTCCTGTGGCGGCGATCGCCTAGAGTAGGAGTTCTCACGAGGAATTATAACTTATTATATTGAAGGCTGACGAAATATACCGTTTTCCATTCGTTGGCCATTATACTATTCACTTTATTATTCTATATAGTTACGTACATATGTTATATATTCCACTATATATTCGAAGCTTATGCGTATCGCCAGAAGTTGTCATTGACTAATATTACAAATATATTGTGTGTTTGGTAAATAATGTTACGAAACGTTTGATCAGTCAGTGGCCGTCAAGAGCTCCGCTCCTTCGTACGTGACGACGATCGTCACGTGAAACTAAACAGGAGTAGGTCCGGGGTAATGGGTCTTTTTAGCGGAGTCTCTCCAGTCTCAGGTGCTATTCACTGATTTTGTTATTGCTTCCAGCCGGAGTCACTGAACGGTAAGTGAGTCAACGAGGACTTGCGCGCAAGCCCTGTATCGTTGTTTCTTCACATAAATAAATTTCAATCGAAAGTTCTATCTTTTCGTAATTTCCACCAGCATTGCCGTCTATATAGCGTGTCCCCTCTGGACTAATTAGTGAAGAACCTTTCGCTGAAAACGTTACCAGTGTACGGCATTGTTTTTTAAACTTGGCGCCACCGCTACCCAGCAACTGTGGGCTAACGGCCGTTAGCTTTGATTTTCTCTGAGTCGTAGCGTCGCAGCCATCTGCTACTCCGCTGGTGGCTTTTTTTAGTTAGGGAATACGCTGCTGTTTCGTTTCTATCTACTGCTTCGACGTGTGTATTTCATTTGGTCATCGAACTAGCCCGTCTGTGCGCGTAACGCTAGGAACGTTACACCTCTACGGAGACATTGCGAGTCGTTCTCGAGCTGAGTCGGCGATTGGAGACTCTGTCTGGGAGACTTGAATATGCGAGGCCCTGCTTGCAACACCTTTGCTGGTCCCGGCCCGATCGTCAAGCTGAGCACTATTGACCGCTCGCAAACGAACAGAACAGACGCCATCTATTTGATCATATCAATAAATTTGTCAACTGACGTATTAGGAAGAAGAAGGGGCCGTGTGTACGGTCGTGCCGTTGTATTTGGCAGTCCCGCCAGTATTGCCCTGAATACAATTTTACCCGAGAGAACTTTATCGTGCATATTTGTTATAGCGGATGCCGTGAACGATGTTTCAGCGGGCAAAGCTTATGGTTTCAGATGATTGATCTTTGCCCGCTGCATGAACGAATGCCGATCGCCAGTTGGAGAGCTGTAGTTGACGGGAAACAATATCTGCTAAGAGCACAATTCGAAATGCTAAAAGGAATACCTACGTGGACAGGCACCAGCCTTGACGGTGCAATACAAGTTACTTTTAATGGTACAACAGAATGAGGTCGGAAACGGCGTGATATTTTCTGTGACCACGAACTCCTAAAGCTTTTGGGGTTTTTATTGGGTTTCGCTGTTGGAAAAGTCGCATAGCCTCGCTCCTATATTACACCAGCCAAATGTATATTTTCTAGTTTTCCTGCACAGCTCACAAATACTGTTCACGGCGTAGGACTTGTCCATTAGTCGTAATGGCGAGGGTGGAGCGAGTCGAGAATATAACGGGGCACAACAATGATACAAGGACAACATACAAAATGAGGTCGAGGAAACTGCGTGAAAAATAGGACCCACCCTGACGTCAACATTTAAAAACAACATTCACCACTCGTTTTCAGGCCTCGACTTGATTTGTCGGGCAGTATTTACCTATTCGTAAATTGAACTAGCACTAATTATTAAGTTTTATATGACTTATGACGTATATTCTCTCGCACTGAGATTGGACTTAGAACGGAGTGTAGGCATTACCTAGATCCGAGCTAGGGGCTCACTGTGAATTATTGTAGTACAACGTAATATAGTGATTATTATGTATATAGTCCTGGCTGTTTTTTAGTCAGAGACTTCGCTCGCAAGGGCATTCAGTAAAACTGAGTCACGTTGTCCCATCGAATGACGACCTTGTAATATGCCTTTTTCTATATTGTAGCGGTTACTTTAAGGCTCGCCAATTACGACTCGCTTCGCACGCTATTGTTAGGACACCGTCTACCCAGCTAGTTACAGAAACGCGCTCCATCCAATGCTAGCAAGCCTTAAACGACGAAATGCTGAGTCACTGTTTCTATCACCATAAATTTTTCTCCAATGCTTGCATGGTACACGACCATTCACGAACGGCAAGCGAGCCGGCTTAGCTTGACAGGCGCAACCCTTTCTCAAGCGGCAGATCCATCTTGTTTCGATTCCCGTACATAGGTTTTATTAACTTAATATCCATCTTGACTCGCGGCTCCATCTAGGCCCGCGTACTCGGCGTCAATCCTGTTAATCTCGACGAGTTCACAACCGACCGATAGTCCGCATTCGGCCTGTTAGAATCTATTTGGACAATTCAACGGAGGCGTTTCTGCCTCGAATTGTCTTCTCGTTCTAGAAACAGTGACGACGGTGGCGAAGTCGCGCGTTGTTGGTATGCGCTTGCAATCAGTGCCTGAAATATTAGCTAGAAGAATAGGTCCAGCTTTGTCCAAACTTTACACGTAAATGTCCAAGGACCTGCCTAGTTCCTATGGACTCTAGCCGTTTTGTTTGAAGAGACCACCTGTTTCATAGTGCCTCTTTCCGGTTAGCTCCGGCAAAGCGATTTCGCCAATTCGCTACGTGGAAATAGACGCCAAGCGTACTCTGAGTACAGTCACAAAGCACGTTCTGTTTACTCGTCGATTTGCCTGATGATGGGGTCCGTCATTAAGTCATGCGTCTTATTACCACTTGCTTTCTTATTATAAGTTCTTTCTAACTCGACCACGATCGCTGTGCCAGCAACAGAACTACGCTTCGTATTCTTTCCACTGGTACGTACGTTTTTCTATTGTCTATTCGCCGATTTGTCCGTTCCTTCTCCAATGATATCGATTTCCCTGACGCTACTCCCCTAGTTTTATCTGATTCGCCTTCCAATGATTGTTATTTTTTGTTTTTATTAACACGGCATGCTGTCTTCGTTAACCCCTTCTCTGTACTTATCTGGCGAGCACTCCCATGGCAATCCGTCTTCGAAGACGCGACGCCACGGCCACACCAACCCGTCTTTCATCCAATGTGACACGTCGTACGGCTTACAGCCGAGACTGCCGGCCCGTTCCCGGGCGAGCGGCGTTCGGATTCCCCACTGTTGCCAACTCGAAATCCTGTGTTGATCGCGCTCTACAACACGGTGTCGTAACGTTGCCTTGCCAGTGTATGTGTGCGCCATCACTTTTCCGCAATCTGTCTCTGGAGGTAGTACAGACAGATAAATAGACACGCGTCTCGAATCTTCTATTTCTTGTCTTCGAGGAGCGTTCGCTTCTTCTAGAGAAGTTTGTGGCGTATCACTTTACTCCGTTCCAATGAGATGGGGTGCTCTCGCTAACGGAGCCCACTACGAAAGCAGCCACTGCTGCTGTTGGCGTCAGCGACGCGTCTCCCGCCATCGCTGTTTGTTGATTGAGATTGAGGGGGAGTATCCTTTAGATTATCTTCTTCATAGATTCAATGGTGGAACCACCATTATTGATGCTATTATTAGTATTGTTATTGCATTTATTGTTATTAGAAGCTGGCTCTGCTGGCGTGGAGGCAACTGCTGCGCCAGCAGCGGCGGCGGCAGCAACAAAAATCTAAGAAGAACTGTGCTCCCGAACGATTGTGAACGCTCATTCGATCGGCGGCAGGCTGGTCGACGGGCCAGCCACTCGCTGGTTAGATCTCACTTGATCAATTGTTCAATTGGTGCACTCGTCTTTCCATTTGCACAACCGTGAACGTTCCCATGCTGCTGGCGTTGCTTCTATTGTTCTAACAGAGAGAAGATGATTAATATAGTGAGCATCTTTTGTGAACAGTGGTCGGCGCGTCAGCTTAATAAATGGTTAGGCCGGTAGACGGCGCTGCTGCAGCAGAAAAAACCTGTAAGTTTCGTAATGGGGAAATAAACTGGGTTTACGAGCCAACAGTTGAGTCGCGACGGAGACGCAGCAAATATGAAGATGAAGGTCCGATTGGGCTGTGCGACCAGCTGAGTAAGGTTTTACGAAGTGTTTGCTCGACCAGCAAACGCATCCGTGATGTGGGTACGTGCCCGCGGGTAGTAACTGACTTGAAGGCCATGGCATCGTGTCGGACAATTGGGTTGGGATGAAATGTAGAAAAATTTCGTAGACGAAAAATCGGAACCCGACAAATGAGTTGGCTAAAAAAATGAACTCCTTTATACATCGGCACTTTAGGGAAATTGTATAAAATCAATGATTCATTACGTTATTATGGAAGTTCATTACGTTATTCGAAGTAACGTGCTTTTGTTAGACGTATCGTGAGCAAAACGGTACAGTATAAAACTGCTCATGAACGATTATGCATGTATTCGAGCATACCAAGCTGAATTGAGGTTGTTAACTGATTGGGGGTAAACAGCCCCAACTATATCAAATGAAATACCTTAGTTGAACTCAAAGAGAAACAACTGTCCCTAGTTAATATAAAATAATAAATGAATAAATAAATAAATACCGGAATAAAAACTTACCTGAAATATGATCAGACCCTATAGATAACGACAAAAACGTGCGCTTTTCCTAAGTAAAAAATTTCCTTGCAATAATCAAAAAACAAAATCTCCTTTGTGACTGTAGACTTTCGTATTGATCGTTTACGCGCTCCTTAGTTGACAAAAACCTTTTCCAACATCCTATTTCAGCGTGCTAAATATTTGCAGCATACCATATCCATGCTGGGGTAACCCTTCATCTGAGCGCTGTGACACATAGGCAGGCCGGCCGGCCGGCCGGCCTTCACGACGACCTGTTCGCCGTAGGTCTCGCTACACCACTCAGTTAGCTCTGCTTGTCCTGCTGGTTTTTATTTTGATAAGCTTGAAGAGCTGATATGCGGTGACAATCGCTCGTCATATTAAACCTCCGCTGCAATTCAACGATCAATTCTCCCTCGTTATTTGTCGTTGCGTCGGAGAAGCGATAAAAAAGACTTTGGCCTCTAGCCGATACGCTGTCAGTAGTTAACGAATATAGATAAATACTTGGTCTTCGTTCACATGACAGATTTCGGCCAGCACCAATGCGGACTGCGTGATCTATGCACCCAATCGAACTAACAAGAAATAAGTTGATATGGACTATAGCAGGGACAAGTTAATTGACCGGTTGATCTGATAAATTGCACAAAGCGTAAATCGCATATAAATACAGTAGCTGCATATATAATATAATATGGAGAAGACTCTCAGGTTGTCAAGTGACCTTTGTCCCGTTTTGTATATATATATGTACCTAAATGTAAATATGGGCCTTTAGCACGCTCCGGGCGGACTCAATATGTCTAGACATTTTGTCTGAAGAAAAAATCGAGAATTACACGGCCCGGGGGAACAGATTATGTGCCATGTTTTCTGTACATACTAGACGGATATAATGAACTCAGTCTGTAGTAGCGATGCTGTACGTTGATTAACCTTAAAATTGAGATCTGCGCTATTTTCGTTTAAACTTTACCTAATTATCGCTAATGTTGATTTGAAGTTATCAGCTGCTTTCATTAGAAGTTCACTTACTCGTACATCAGTCGTTGATTTGAGCAGGTTCTTTACTACGATTTCATCGACAATTTTTTGCTCCCCTACTTAATATCCATAGTATCAATTCTATGGTAGCAGAATACTCAATGCAGTCACACTTTTCTCTGCAACGTCTTTCCTCCACAGCCACGCTAACTAGCAGTTAGTACAAACTAATCTATAGCAATACTTTGTCGGGCTCGAGACGAGTGCTCGAAAGGAAATAAACAATGACGCCTCTATCAGTTACGATGCTACGCTATTCGTAGCTGCAAAACAGTTCTTCCCAACAGAAAGGAAAAACAAATTAGCCAGCAAAGTGAAGCAACCGCGTCTAATGCACCGACCGCCTACAAGGCTACCAGGGGGTTTGAGCTCTGGTCGCCTGTACCGGTTACCCGGCTTAGCCCCACCACTTGGTTGGCTACCGCTACCGCGCATTTCTTCGTGGTGATGTCTTCGAAGCTGTGATGGGGAAAGGGGCCGAGGGGCGGGGGGATGTTGGAGGATTCTTGTGGTCCACGATCCGGCTCGCTCTACCGCTGCTGGTTGTACCATTCGATTGTGAGCCCTGGGTTAGTCGCTGCTCATCGGGGGTCTCTTCGTCATCTTGCCAAGGAAAAGCAAGAGACGGTTAGGAGCACCACTACTTGACGGCTCGCTCCGGCTTGACGTTCTCTTAAACCCTGTTCTGCTCCTTCTCGGCAGAAGCGACATACATGAGGGTTTCCCGGCCCTTCACCAGCATCGCGAGTGCCAACTGACCCAGCCAACGAGTGTTCCTCAGCCTTCGTCGGTATAATCGACCCCAATGCACCATCCCACATCGTTTGGCATCGAAAAATGCTCTATATGCTAGCCTGATACGTCCAGGAACTGAAGGCGTCAGCAACAAGCAGCGCCAGATCTGGCTGGTATCGACACACTCACAGCAAAACTGGTTCGTTTATGGACCTGACAAAGGCTTTCGATAATTTTTGCGTAATATTGGCATGAGTCGTGCTCTAATTTTCCCCAGATCCTTTAGTGTTCTCATTCTTTTTCCTCTCAACGCCTTTCACCAATCGAGAATCGACGTGTGCTCCCCACACGTGGGGATGTGGATGCACATGACGACGGTATGGCGCGGCTCGCATATAGCCAAATTACGACATGCCCCATCCCAATATGCGTTGTGTCACCGGGGAGACGCAAAAGCGTCTCTTGGCCAAGGAAGAGAACGAAATGGCAATTGCAGGAGGGGGTATCCGAAACCGCCACATATATTAAGGGGAACTGTACGGGGAAGCTTGATCGGATCTCATCTCTACAAATATCTTAAGACTAATGACACCGCGTCCCGTTAGCGATCGTGGGAACGATGGAGGCGTAGGGCAGAAAAATCTATCAGTAATAGTATATTCATTCCTCCATATATATGTATGTATGTACATATCTAGCGAACGCTCGATAATATATCACTGATGGTTTGTCGTCTTTGGTTCATGTGTAGAGGAGTGTGGGATATGAAAGAAAGCAGAAAGCAGCGGCAGCAGCGATAGCGCCGGTAAATACAGTAGCAAGGAAAAAAAAAACCGATCCAATGAGAAAAATTGGTACTTTAGTGTATCGTTATGGGCCTGTTTAACGATACATGTTATCTGTTTTTGTGCAAGTAGCCTGAAAAAGTTTTCGGGGTCGGACATCGTTAGTTTCGCATATAGAATTAAGACTAACTATAGAATGTGGCTCTTAGTATCCGCTGTGTCCATTGTTTGAGTTCAATGCCTGGATATTGACACGCTTACGAAGTGTTTCTATTCCTTCCCGCCTATTGCAATAAAATGTGAAATAAAATCAGATTTACCAAATGGGAAGCGGCCTTTTGGCTGCGCAGTCGCAATCTGTCGCAACTAATCGCCAAGCCACATATTTTTTTTAATGTCTTTCTTTAATAGAACTTTTACAAGTACCTTCAAGTCGCGTGCATATCGGGCCTGTATCTAGTGCTTTCCTACCGATTGTTCCGCTGTTATAGCTACTTATTTATAGCAGACGACGAGACGGGTCCGTTTCGTCAGAAACCAGAAGACTTAATCCTCAACTATAGTAATTGCGGGATTAGCTACGCAAGGGAACAAAAACAGATTGCTATTGCGGGAGCTATGAAGCTTGGCCTTGGCGTATGACGCTCACCTAGACTGGCACGTGGCTGACACAATTGGACGGGAGTTCCATAAACGCGAACTTGCTATAACCCCCCACGTTGACTAACAGTTCTTGGCAAAATTTAAAATTAAAGAAAGACCAAATTCTACCTGTGTCCCTATTTTGTCATCCATATCCCTCATATATGGGCTAGTATGTGTATATTACATCTTAGAACGCAATTTGTGCGAACGAGGGACTCAATTATATTACACGAGCCGCTACAGACGAATATATATATATATATATATATATATATATATATATATAGCTACCGACGCATGGACGCCGAGGCAAGCATAACAAGGCCTGTTTCTATGAGCCACCTTTAGTGCTATATCTTCGACGTTGGACTACATACATAGTTCGATACATTTTTTGACTGTTAGATAGATTCCCGTCTCTGTTGTCGTAGTGCCTTTTGGGATCGCTCAGCCTCTGACCCGGTCCGTCTAGCTCCCCTCTATTGTCTTCTCCTTTCAATTTGGCTGAATTGTCCAACCGTGATTTTTTATTACTACAGCCAAAGCAGCCCGCTCCACCCTTTGCTCAAATTCGTTTATTTTCTTTTTTGTGCATGTCATATTTATTGTCCACTCTCATACTTTTACATCTTTAAAGGACACTTTGAGCCGATCATTCTTAAACTTCCTACTTTGGAGCATCCTTTGATGCGGCTACAGAGACGTTTTCAGTGCGCTAAATTATTTCTCTTTCGAAACATATAACGGTCTAGTAATGCAGTGAACGGGACAGCGGCCAGGTGCTTTTTTCCAAGGTTGGGCAAACTCTGGCTTGGACTGGTTGGACGAACTCGGTTCGATTCAGACTCAACCCATCGTCGAAGTGCACAGGTTCCCTTCACGCTTTGAGTTCCCTGTCTTCCCTGTGTACACTTTGTCTTTTATGCTCTTCTTTTTTCGGTTCGCTCCCATTTTTCTTGTACTTCGCACTCTCTCGCTTATAGGGAGTTAGCGCTCAAGTTTTTCTTCTTTCTCATAAATCATTGAAAGCTTGGGTCTGCAATGTGCAGTCAAGCTGCCAGCAAGGCTCTGCAGCCATCCCGACTAGATCAGAAGAGCGGACCATGCGTTCAATGGAACATGTTTGAGTAGTGCAGCCATCGAGGCGAACATTTTTGCATTAGTTTGCGTTTCGATAACCCCCTCCTAGCCTTCGACGCACCGGTGCTTCCCCGCCCTCTTCCTGATTTTCTGCCATCGCTCTCCTCAGCCCCAGTTATGAGTGGCTGGGGCCTAGGTCGACAGCGAGGGGAGAGAGCGGTTGGAGCAACTCAGGTAGCGTTTGCAGGGTTCAAGTATAACGTTGTAAAGGTAGCACGCTGCCAAACGCCACGCGTCACACACACGCGTTGCGTCTACACACCATCGCACACCAAGTAGCCCGAACTCACACTCTGCTACTGCTTCAGAGACCCTGCGAATCCCTGGCAGAGACCATCGCCGTTCCTAGTTTTTCATCGGTTAGCGACTATTAACGGGACAGAAGGAAGTCGAGAAATGGGACCTTTGGTAGCCCTTAAAGTGGTGGCTGGCCCTCGTGGTCCTCCTCGGCATCAGGCCCTGCTATTGGTTGCCTTCAGTGTTGGCCGGGGGTTTTGCCTCCCTCGCGTTCCACTTGCGCTGCACTTTTTGTCGCTTTTCCGCTGCCGCTGCTGCTGCCGCCCTTTTCTACCGCGGCCTTTAAGCCGGTAGCAGTAGCGGTTGAAGCATAGTGGGGCACAAGCACTGGTAAATACTACTGCTGCTGGCTGCACTAGCACTACCATCGTCGCCACTATGGCGACGGTGGCAGAAGCGGCTGCGTTTCAAAACCCTCACTCTCTATCTCCTCCAACGTCATCCCCTAAGACAGGCTCTCCACATCTTCCGATATTCCATGCCCCCTTTGGGGCCTGCGCTCCTTTCAGGGGCCTTCGAATCGCACTGCCCTTTCCACTTGCAACCTCTGACGGACCCCTGGGCGCCTGTTCACCCCTTTTGTCCCTCAGCCTCCATCCAGACTTCCGCAAAGGGACTCCAGCAGGAGAAACGGCGGGAAAAAGGCGTTCGGTTTGGCTGTCGTTCTCGCTACTCGCTTCACTCCATGTCGGTGGATGGCAGAGTCCCTACCCGCACCACAGGGCTCGGCCTAGCTCTGTCAATCCAGAGGCGGGATCGGCCTGTCGGTTGTTCGCTTCAGTGGGGCTTGCTGCTCAAGGCCCCTGGAGGCGTCCCGGAGTTTCCCTTTGCTAGCCCTGCCATTTCTGCAGCGGGTGCTTCTACTACTGCTGCTGTTGCGTTGGGACGAGACGACGGCAGCAGCATCGGCGACGGTTAGAGGCAAAAAGGACGACGCAAGGAAGCTGAAGAGCGCAAGCAAGTAAGCTTGGAGGTTTGTTGGCACTGAACACAAACCGAGCAAGCTAAACTCTCTGGCAGGCGGTCTTGCTAGAAAGCGCTGGTTGAGTTGGGCTGAGTTTAGTGGAGGGAGAACGGGGTGTATTGAGTCTCAAAGCAGCCTCCCGGAGGCGCCTGAAAGGGAAGCAGGACAGGGATGGCTCTTAAGGGGATATGCCGGACGGGGTAGAGGAGAAACGCGGGAAATTAAAGGGCATGTTCGTTCGTCGGTGTTCGCTGTTCCAGCATCGGTCGTCGCTGTTGGGGTGGTTCCAACTTCTTCTTTGTCTTCTTCTCTTTGAACGGAAACTGCTGCGGTTTGAGTGGGCGGGGCCTACAGCTGGTTCGCCGCGCCTTGCGCTTCAAGGGAAAAAGCTTAAGGAAGAAAAGCAACAGCAGTAGCAGGCTCTGCTGTAGGCTGCTTGGATACGGCTATGGAGCGGCTGTCTCTTGCCAAGTAGTGGCGGATTGCCGGCCGATCGAAGGGCCGAAACGCACGGAGATCCTGGCGCCGCCGTGGAAAAGGAGAGAGGACGCAGGCCGGGGACGCTTGAGGAGCATCAGAGAACGTTGGTTTTTCTGCCAGCGCCAATGGAGACGACAACGACAAAAAGTTTGCATAATTGTGACGTGTCTTTATTGCTGCTGCAGCCCCTGCCGCCCCACTTTACTGCGTAAGCAAGCATGGCCGCTATCTTCTGTTTATAGATGACGTTCCGGCGCTGTTCAGAGTCACCGCTCGAAGCATTCTGAAGCTTACAGATTTTGTTACGCAGCCAGAGAGGCTGCAATGTTAAAGGGTTGAGTGTCGATTCTTAGCTAAAGTACAGCGGGCTGGATTATGATTGCGTTAGAGTTAGGCGGTAATGAAATATGTATTGCCAAATTGACAGATGAACTTTAAGATGACGATGTTGATTTTTGTCGAGTGATCGTAGAAGGATGAGCGGTTCTGGTTAGCAAACTTCGAAAACTACATATTGGTTTGAGATAATTTCAGCTAAACTCAAACGGAATATATATCTATATTTAGTTTCTTGTTGCAATGCTGTTGACGAGTTATTGCCATTTTAGTGTATGGACCCGATATTGAACTGTCGCATCACGGGTCGGTGGTTCTTGTTGTTTGCAGGCCATGAAAAAAGCAGCAGGTTGTACCTAACCCTAGATAACGACGCAAGGTGAACTTTTGTGGCATCAACTGCGTAATCCAATGCTAATGCTAGATAATGATAATTATCTAACTTTGAGTTTCGGTAAGTGACCGATCGATCAACCGTAGACTGTGTGCACTTCTGCATCCATCTAACCTCTCGAACGTTTCTGTCGGTTGCGAATGGGTTGATACTTTATATTCATAAGATGTCACCGAACACATCTCTAGTATCTTGAAAGCAAGAAAAACAGGTTGGTCTGGCCAAAGTTTCAATTGTTATTTTTGAATCTTCGTGACCACTCAGGAAGCGCATTTTTCGTAACTCAATTTCTATATATTTCAATTCAACTTTATAATTCTAGAGAGAAACCGTGGCTCTAAATGATACTTGCGTACGTCTGATTAGCATAATAACTAGTATAGTTCAAGTCAATTTCCGAATGTATGTACATACTCAAATATTCGTAAGGGCAACGTTGCCTTCAGGAGTCCTAATGCCACGCTGCCCAATCATACAAGAACCTTAACGAGTTTACGTCTGCTAAAGTGGTGGCTCATTCTTTCTGTTACTCTACTTTATCAATTTGCTCATTATTTCGACCGCTCCTTTCCTCGTGCACTATCTACTATCTGTCCCATTTCGCCCTGAACAGCCCTTAGTCGACGTCCGAAAGGGGCTCAAAACACAACCATGAGCCAACCAACAACGACAAGCCGAACATACAGGTCCTTCATCTTGGTCCCACCACGTTTCCCCGTCTTCCTCACACAGACACTCTTCTTCACGTTAGCTACCCCATTTTGCCCCATAGGCCTTCCATAGTGCCCTGTAGCTGCTGCTGTTTCCTCTGCTGCTAGCGATGCTTACGTTTCGGTTTACTTCTTTCAGTCCACAGCGCGGGCGGCGGGCGCTAGGCAGTCTTGCAGAATGGTTATGTATGAAGGGTACGGCCAGCCTAGTGCCGCCGGCCACACATAGGGGCATCAGGGGCTTGGATTTCTATAGTTGGCGCTGGTCACATCGGGAACCACCGACGGACGTCCGCAATGGTTGGCTTGTTGGTTGCAGAGGGGCATGTGGGGTGTTTCTCCGCAGAATTCGGGGTCTCCGTCTGCCTACGGTCCGAGGGGACTGTCGCCGCTGCTGCCGCTGCTACTGCTATGCTATGGAAAATTAATCAAACTAATGAATATTTGGGAATGGCACTATGGCCGCGGTGGTGATAGTGACGGGGAACTGGCTACGAACGGCTAGGCTTTCGGCTCTCCTGTGAGAGGGTTTGGGGAAGCCTTGGCGGGGGCGGGTTTCTGCAGTACCCCACAGCAATACCCCATAGGGATCAAAGCTTTGGAGATGTGGGGAGTCTGGCAAACCAGCAGCGCTTCCTTCTTACTTTTCTGCTCGAGACTCGAGTGGAGTAGCTTCTCTGCTTCTGCCTGAAGCCTGCTGCACATGGACAGCTACACTGAACAACAGGCAGTCCTACCCTGTGCGGCTCTTCAGTACCCTTTCCACTCAGGACTGCCCCTAGTGCATACTACGACACGGTTGCCTTACGAGCCTCCTTTCCCATTCGCATCTCATGCGTGCCCTAATGCCGCCAAAACGGGGGTCAGATGGAAGGGGGCCAAAAGAGATCTGCAGCACAGGCTCAATTGCTGTGGCGATGCCCCAGATTCGAATTCATGCGTAGCCCCTGTACACGCCGTGGCATTGCTCCACGCCCCCAGGGCTTGGAAAAAGCTGAGAGGCGCCGATGCTACGTTAGTCGCACGCTACCGGTTGCCGTGCTCGGCTTCAGCCGGATATGCGGCAAAGCAAGTGACGCCGTAACGGGAACAGTGGCAGTGCTAGCAGCAACGGCGAACGGTTCCGGCTATTGCCCTCGCCGCCGGCGGACAAAGAAGAGAAGTTGATACCTAGATATTGAAGTTTTCGTTCGCCTATTTATCGTTCCTCCTCCCTCAATTTATCCTCCTCTCCATCTTGATTTTCCCCTGAAAAAGCGTGACGTAGAAATCGTGTACAGCGAACGTGCCTGGTTGTCATTGGCTGATAAAGATTCAAGGCTGTATCTCTACACTGTAAACATTGTGTAGACGCTGGGAAAAACACTGGCTGTCTGTGGGCACAGAATACCGAAAGGACTGGTTGTGGCGTTAAAGTGTTGGGATCGAACGCAATCCGCAAGGATTAACTGGAGTCTGGGATGCAACTGGCATTAAAATTCAATGAATTCAACTATTCGGTAATTTTGTTATCCACAGTCAACGATAAAATCCGACATCTATGCTATATTTAGTACGTGAAAAAGGCTTAACGAGGTGAAGAGTTAGAAAAGTGGTGGTCTAATTGAAGTTGAGCCTTATTACAAGCCTAGGCTATCGCATCTATACATCAAACGGGCCAGCGGAGGAGGTCAGGCACGCTGTACTCACGGTCATTTCACCACCGGAAGCAACGTGTGTATTGTGTGTGTGGAGATCCGAAGGCAAAAAGAATAGCTGTCGTCTGCATAAAGGAATAATAACGAACGTCTAGCAGGCGCTGGAGTCCTGGGGCTCTGAACTATGTGCGAGGCCAGGCTATACACTGCTTTAGTATAGGTAGAGATATATAATAGGATGTATTCATGATAGAGTAGGACATAGCCTTTTTGATAGTTGTAATGAGTTCAATTTCGTTTACGTTCAGTATCGCTAGTCCAAAGTATATAGATATATATATTTTTTCCAACATATGTATATATGTTGGGAAAGTAGGCTGCAGGATATTATGCACCATAAATATATTGCGGATAAAAGGTGGTATTATTATGTGGTCCTTAGACCCGGTAAATACGTGGGTCGACTTTGTTGTGTTCATTGAATGCTCGTAATAAAAAATGTGAGATTTTTTGTTTACTACCCCATTGTTTCTAACTAACCCAATTGAATATGGGAAATCAGCTAATCTTTGTATAGATACAGCGGCTTTAGTTCAACTGGTGACACTTTGTTACTGAGCAAATTTGAAGATACAGAACTCAGTGGATAACGTATTTGCATGCTAATCTTAGGGATACATTGTGGTATGGGTTCGAATTTGGCTATGGACGGGTTTTGTTTCGTACTGGAAGCTAGCCGTCTCATGGAGCTATGCCTAAAGATGATACCGGAATAGAAACTAGGGACATAAAGGACTTTCTAACGAGGTTCTCAGGCGTAACATCTTTCTTAATCAACAACAAATTTGGCCATTTGAAGAGCTATTATTGACCTAAAAATGGGAAACAGCGAAACTTCTAAATTTCGAAGAAGTTTCGCTGTTTCCCATTTGCAAGCCTCTAGTTGTGAGCGACGCTTGTATTTTTCTTATGCTTCAAAGACCTATGTAAATACAGAGTACATTCAAAGGTGACACAGCGCCAAAATAATATAGAACAGCTGACAATGATCATAGTACCCAAAAACCTGTCATACGCTTGACCTTACTAATATAAATGAATCAATTAGAAACTATTACTACCACTATCCGCCTGATCGGGTTGCTCCCATCAGTACGTATCGATACGTTTTCTACTGGTCATAGTTGGCCATCGCGAACTTTTTGCACCACAATGCACGTTGGGTCAAAGCTATAGATGTAGGTCTGCGGTCGCCCCAGCGGCACAAGTTATATTTCACGGTGGTTTCGTGAACCACTATTAAAATGGAAAATGGACTGGGTTAAACAAAATTATTTATTCACAATTAGGGGTGTAATTCGTAAACCAAGCCGCTAGAGAAGAGCTACAATTGACACGAACCCAAAAGCGACCCCAGAAATAGGTGGAAAAGGCCAGCAATCGGCTTGCGACGGATCGGATCAAAAAGGCTTAGCAGTTTAGAGTGGAATCAAAGTGGAGGAACGAAAAAGAGACCAGGGAAGCTAGAGCTGACCTCAACTAAAAAGGAAGACACAATGAACAAAAGAGATCCCCGGGGTAAGCCCGAGGATAATACGCGGAATCTTTTGAAGGTCTCGGGCGTGACAGAAGAATGCGACAACAGCGTATGTGACAGCAGCAACAACAGGCTTATATCTGTTCGTCGACGTCGTACAGAAACAGAAGAACAGCGGAAGCAGGAAGAATTGTTTTGCAAACAGAAAGCGTAGGACGACAAGCTGTCACCGGGAGTGAAGCATTTGCCTGCCTTGAAAGACGACTGGGGAAGAAGTAGGGCACCCGGTTCCAACAAGTGCCTAGAGACAGGTCTGTCGGTCAATGGCCACATTAAAGTAGCTGAACAGAAAACCGCTCCGTCATAGAGACAGGCCTATTCAAACATGTTCGAATAGAACACGTTATAGACCTTAATGGCGAAGGGAAGGCTGAGCCGAAGTCTAGGTATTGCTCGGGGCAAATCCATAATTCATTAGCTATCCATGCGAAATTTCGTCAAGCAGTCATGCCCTTTACTATTGCTGTTGCTCTTGCAGAAGGTGGCAAAGCAGTGGCGACAACAAAAACGACAAGGACAAGTTTTGCAGGGACGTGCGACCTCGGCGCGACCATAGCCAATAGGACGAATATGCCTAAGACCGTGCGAGCGCTTACTTCGACCTAAATTAGCTTTCTAAGTCGGAGCCAAAAGCTAATGTTAGCAGCCGTTACTTCCAGGGCTGCTAACGCCGTTGCAGCTGTGATTTAGTCCCATTTCGGCTTTTCCTGTAGCTGCCGCTGCTGGCGCTAGTGCAAAGACAACGAATCTCCTTCCCCAGTTGTCGCCGATTGCGGGCAGATTTGAAGCGTTAGTTTGATCAATAACAGCATGTTTGGTTTCGACAATTGAAATTTTGACGACTAGGCCTAGTTAACGGAGCTGGTTCAGGGTACAAAGAATTTCTGCTCCTCAACTAGGCAAAAGAGAATCAGAGGAGTAAGCCTAGGAAAACGAGCTAACAAACGCCAGCTTTTCCTGAAACTGGAAAGAGGAAAAACGAGGAGTAAAAGAGTGAATGCGTGTGCGGCACGCAACGGTGGACTCAGTCTTGCATAGCCGGTTGCTGACCGGACCACGGATTTGTCAGTGAATTTCTTGCCGGACGGATAGCCAGGAAAAGCTAAACAAGCTAACTGTGAAGGTTTCAGTGTCGGGTTCCTGTAAATAGCAGCCGATTTAGTAAGGTAGCAATCATTAACGACATGTCGCCACTTTTGTGCCATGACAAAATGGCATACATGAATCCAGTTGTCTAATATATGAAGGGGACAAAAACCTACCGGGTGTAAAGAACTTGGTGGCAGCTGCTGCTGTATGGAGCCTATAGCTGGATGCAGTAGAAGAAAACTCAAGACGATGTTTTAGTCTCGTGTTTGCCTTTTGCCACCAGCATCGACCAGGTGTCGATACGACTGACTGAGAGTACTGTGAACTCGCTTTCAGCATCAGGGCCTCACAAAGGGGCTTTTCTTTTACAGTCGAGTCTAAAAAGAAATCAGAACCACTATCTAATGCTATTTTGAATTGAATTCATAACATTTTATTAGACCTTCATTTCTTTCCTTAGCAGAATCAGTCTGAGACAGGAAGTGATATCTCGTTTATGACTAAATTTCGATTAGCACATATCTCCAATATTACGACTACAATGTTTTGCCTGAGATATATGATAAATATAAAATTCAGAGCATCAAAAAGGAACGACGATTTGTCAGTATAGAGATATAATTAATGCTTACTTACGGTCTTCTACGATCAACTCAGTGTATATGTGGACATGCATATAAAGATCGTGCTAAATCTATTCATATGGCCAATAACAATTGTCCTAATATAATTCTAACGTGTCTTGGCGTACATTGTACGACAAGCTCGGAACTAGTAATTTATATATTCAGGAAAACATCAGCAATTCTAAAATAACTCTATTAATTATATAAGCTCTCAATTTTGGTAAATTACCTTCTGTCTGTTCTTATTAAGACAGACTTATTACTCCCTATGGATTTCTAATTGTCGCAAATGATAACGCCACCTACCGGCAGCAAAACGATAGTTTGCTTTATTTACACAACTGAACAAAATCAACAGCTGAGCCTCAAGCAAAGAAAAGAAGCCCTCCTTTCCTTTTCGCTAATTTTGTTTAAGCTCAGCATTTTAGTAGCCCAAATAGAACAAACAGGATCAATAGGCAGCGGTCGTTCGTGTTAAGCGACAGGGCCCATCGACAACTGTAGTCCTAAATCAGGCTCAATGGAGCTAGCGCCACCAGATGGAGCTTTCAACATCGAATTGTAGTAGATATCGCAAAGTTACATCAGCAACAATAGTCAAAACAACAACAGCAGCAGCAGCAGCAGAAGAGGCATGTTCGGCGCCCAACTATTCGAATTGGGTCGAACAACAGTTCCGACCAGTCAACAACGTTGACTGAGGACTGACAACGAATAAAGATTAAAATCCGATCAGAAATTTATTCGAAATTGGCTATGCTCGTTCCCGTCTACTGGCCGATGCAGTCGCGACGTCTGTAAGATGACGTTCTAGCGCTAACCGCAGCAACAGGCTCTGCCGGTGATCCGTGCAGCGAAGCTTCATGCCACGTCCGCCATACTTAAATCGACGTGTGGAGGACATGATGTTATCCTCAACAAACCCGACTTAGAAAAATACTTTCCCTATTCTACAAGTAGGCAGATAGACGTTCACACGCAACTGGCTCACACATGCCAAAGAGTTGACACTGTAATATTGCGGGGTGGTCGTGGGGATTGAGGGGTCTGAGGGGTGGGGGTAAACTGAAGAGAAGAAGCACGAAATCGCAGCAAATCGATACAACCGATTGCCCTCGGTCGACCTGCTGATGAGGCATTCAACTAAGGAAATGTGAATAATAATTATCAAGCAATTATACGGCATCAGCTTCCATTTTAGGTCTTTGATATAATGTCTTCGCTGCTTTACGGACCCTATTGAAAGGCGGGATCTTCGGGAGACAGAGGAGAGAATTAGGGAATCAGAAGAATACGCTCATTGGATGTATACAGATGTTTTCCGGGACTCGAGCAAGAGATCAATAAATTTACACATGTATAGCGTTTATCCTGTATGTTAATTCTTACGCGCGCTCGTAACCATAGGCGCTGGCGCTGCTATTGCAGATGTCGCTTTTATCTCTGAAGTGACCTCGGCTGAGCATATCAGTGCGGCTCAACGATGCGGGTTGAAGCTAGTTTCCCGTCGTGTCACTTGAAGTCGTTTCTAACCATTATACACGCTACCGTCGGGACGTTGCCAGCTGATTGTCACGAGTATAATAATCATTCGATACGTATATATGTACAATATATACTGCGTCAAACCTGAATATTTCATCATCACGTAATCTGCCTTTGTCATCTAAATAGTACCGCTTATTTGATGTATGTAATAGCGCGGCGACGAACGGCGTCGAGACGCTCCGCGTTACGTATAATTTTCTGCCCTCTCTTGTTGCCCAGTTGTCCGTCCGTATGACATCTGTAACAAAATCAGTTTCACATCATTCCAGCGAATAGACAGCGACTGCGAGGCCGTGAAGTTCGCCCTCTTGGTACGCACTGCGTACAACGGTGCCTTCAGCGGTGGCGAAAGAAAAATATTGAGAATTATTGCCAGCCGCGTTTGGAGTGGAGAGGAGCCGTTGTCCGCTGAGTCTATGAATCAAACAAAAAGAATAGCAATTGCGATTAATCGGACGAAATCGATCAATTTAGTGGGAGAGATAGCGATCCAATCTGCGCCGTATTCCAGTCGTAAACGAGTAATCAACCAGAGAACTGCGCCATTGTCGAGTTCGACTACGGCGGAAGACAACGAAACGCTGCTGATACAGCGGGCGCCAGCTCTGCGTCTAGGTGACACAGGACTAGCCTTAAGAGGTACCTGTGTCGCGTTAGGGCCAGAGAGCAAAGAACAGGTAGCGAACTCTCATCGCGTAATTCATCCTCGCCACTTTAGCCAGACTCGGCGGTGCCCGAATCAACGTATTGTGGATATATACGTCAATACGTGGTATAGTAGTCAAACAATTCAACTTATAAAAACGTAGAAGTTCGATGAAATGGGTACAGCTGGCCTTCTCTTCTCTTCTTTTCAAGTCGTTATCAAGTTAACAGATACTGTGAGTTTTTGAATATTCACTCGAAATTAGCAAGGAATTTATTATCGACTTCAAGGCGTAAACAGCTTGATACTCGATAGATATATATATATATATATATATATATATATACGGAGCGAAAAGGTCAGTCACGATAGTGTGCTTACCTATTTATTAAACCGGAACTAAGAACAGGTGAACAGAAACTAATACGAGACATTCGAGTTGGGAGAAGTCGCTTGAAGCAACGTTTATAAAAACAGGTCCGGTACACAAAATGGCTTGAAATGCTGTAGTTGGACCAACAGGCTAAAGTGATAAAAAAAATTTGCGTATGGGCATGTACGCGTTACGTCTACGTTAGTATGACGTAATCCCTTAGACTAAAAAGATTTGAAATTTTTGATATATATAGCGCAGCCTCAGTGATATATTGAATTACAGCATCCTTTATTTAAATATCATAGGGTATAGTTTTCAGTGATGAGCATTGCTAACCAACCAAATAGCCCCAGTGACCATGAGTAGACCTTAGAATTGAATATTTTTTTGCCCCGTTATTCGACAATACGATCTACTGCCAAAGAAGATCTGTTCCCGTCAGTATCAAAGTTGCACATGGAGCTTGACTATTATCTTAAATACGTATTTGCCAAGGAAGGCAATGAGGCATTGCTCTGACAACATGAAGCGCCCCCCGTAATCAGCGACAACGAATGACTGATCAGAGACCTCAAGTCGCTTGCGGATTTACGTATTCATACGCCGATACCACCGTCAATGATTCTAGCAATGGATAGATTCCAATGGATCACATGAAGAACAAACTCAGGATCTGTCCCCTTTGAGCAGTTCGTTTCAGGCAAATAAATACGTACGCTGAAGAGCTGCGTAGCGAGACGGAAAGGTCCATTATTATGAAATTCATCTCACTGATGCCGGCGATACGAAAATCGACCACTTCAGCTCATATGCTATTTATGACCGTCAGTCAGTCACGTAAGCTGGGAGTGGTTAGTAAATCCCAGCTAGGCAGTCGATTAGGCCAACGGCGTCCTGCTGGGTGGCGTACGTTTGTATAATTGAGATAAAATATATGTCATATTTTCCACATTCGTAGCATTAACAGACAGGTACTTTTTCTCAACGACAACGTTGTTCTTTACCACGTTCATTACCGTTTTCGTAAATGTAAAATGAAACTTATGGTCGTTGTTTAGGTTACAGCCGTTATACACTATCATGCTCCATATGCGATCAAGTTCCATTGCATTTAGTTTCCAATCGATATTTTATCTATATGATATGGATGTTGATGATTTTATTCTCTAAATAAAAGAAAAAAAATTCTCCAGGACGCTATATTAACGCTTAACGACGCACCCGAATAGCGAACGATTTCATTAGAATGAATTTTTTGAAGATCTATTTTTCCATCGTTTGCTGTTTCTAATTTTCTGTCTAATTTCATTCTGCTTAGCAAAACAAACGATTTTCTATATGGCTATATGTGCGTTAAACGCTTTCTTTTCGTCGCTGTTATTGATAAAACCGAAAGGTCCACCATCCGAAATAACGTACCGAACCCCACTTCGGCATCGCGTGCAGACTGAACTAAGCGAAAAATTGATTTTGGCTATTCACAAATTGAGAGACGTCTGATCACCAGACCGTCGTTGCTAACCGTAACCGATGATTTAATTCTGTCATATGTCAGCAATCGATGGACGATATAATCTGTAATTTACCTGCTTTATTTAGACCTGTGTACATAAACCGGCGAGAATCGTCAATTCATTTTACGTCATAAACGGAACCCCCTAGATAATTTACTTAACGTCACGCTAAGACTGGAAAGACGACATGCAGGTAGCTCAACGACCGTCACATGGCTACAAGCAACATCACGGTATGTTGTATCTTTCGATTACTCCGTATTTTCTTGTTAGAAGCTCACGAATGAAACCCAGTTCATAGTGTGGGTCATTTTCATTCTCGTCTATGTTTTTTTGAATTGAAATCGGTAACGCGGACGCCTGGGTTGATATTTGGAAAGTGGAACCCAGATTGACTGAGGCATGACTGAACCACCTGGGGCATGCTACCACTATCGTACCCGCGTTTCATATCAATTTATAACCGTGCATTATTTTAAAGGTTTATTTTTTTACAGGTGGAGGTAAGAGCATAACGAACAATGTACAACAAAGAACTTTGGCACGCAAGGAAAGTTTATTTTGAATAAGCTGTACCACCATTAAAGGTGTCAAGGCAAGTCCACAGGTCGCGGCATTGTTAAAAATACAGACTTCGTGCCCAACCAATTGAAATGACCTATCTAATTGATGCCAAGCCCCCGAGACCGCTGGCTAAAAGGAAGAACGAATAAAAACTTGCCTTCAGGTCGTGCCGTCGATGTATATAGTACTAACCTGTATGAGAAAATAAAGAGTATTCCCCCTAATTGAGGTACTCAACTTATTAGATACTGATAGATATATTTTTTTAGAATTGTATCTAAAAAGTACAACACATGATGAAAGACAAGATGCTGCCGCCGAAATAAGCACGAGTTCATAGAAAACTTTTGTTCACTTATATTTTTCTAGAAAATATATTGATTTAGTGGTTTAATGCGGCCTAGCAACGTTATTATTTTTATTTATGCCAAACAGAAACGTCTGTTCTAATAAACATATTAAAAGGAGTATACACATCAAAGACCGCTTATTTTCCATAACCTTCAATCTTAGCTGATCTAAGCTCTAACCATCTAACTCATAGTTAAGCAGATTTATATTACTACAATATGCTCCCTCCCGAGTACCATTTTATGCTTCCTTCGCATGTCCTTGCGCATGCTATTGCCTAATTTATTCGATCTCCAATCTGCCGCATCCCCCCCGCCCCTTCACCCCGCTCTTCAGTGCAGGCCAACCATACCAGCTAAGCAAACTAATCCCGCCAAAGTCATTTTATCCTTTTGGCAGACAAAAACCATTTTCACATGGTATTGCGTATTGGGTCTGAGACGTGTTCGCATCCTGATGCTGCTGCTGCTGCTGCTAGAAACCCGTTCCCGTCACGCTTAACGTTAAGCCCCTCTGTAAGCCTGTCTGGCGGCCGGCAAACTAGAGGCCGCATCCTCGGCGAGCATTATAGCGCCCTCTGCGATGCCCCCTTGCAGAGGGGCATCTTGCGAAAGTATAACACATACGAAAAACTAGGCGACCACACGGACCCTGCCAATGCTGTTCTTGTTACGAAGGGTTAAGGACATAGATGCGCTTAGCCAGCCTGGGAGTGACGTGTAAGAACAGGTCTAAGGGCATACGTTAGCAGAAGGCGTAGCGTGCCAAAAAAACGCAGAATCGTCCCCCTGCCGAAGCTGATGGCTAAGGCAATGGATCCCGACTTTGTATACTGTCAGCGCCCTAACGTTAGCAAATGGTAAATTGCCTAGAAAAAAACTGAATTCGTCCATCAATATGCAATGCGAACCTAGATAAATGCAGGTGGTACCCCGATGGATAAATCTGCTTAGCACCTGTAGTTTCGGCCGAAGAACGCCTTAACGTTTGTAACAAAGAGAATTTGTTGTGAGTAGCACGCTATCGCCACACGAGGTTACGGCAGGGGTAATTCAATCGGTTAAATCTAACAATTACAGAATCTTCATCTAAACTAGATCTTTCTGTGCTATCATATGTCAAGCAACCAACTCGTAGGTGTCGTCCGGTGCGTCCTTGTCTTCGTGTCATCAAGCTTGCCCTCACAACAATTGTCCCCCCCCCCATGCTGTTCTTTATGCGCCCCACATTCTTCCCCGAACCGCACAGTTTCTTCTTTTTTGCTTTCATAGCCCTACTTCCGTTGTAAGATAGAAAGTTATCGGAAGTCAGCGTTTGTACTCTTGTAAAAAAAGTATCCGTTAAAGCCGTAGCCCGTGCTGGAGACAGCAGCAGCCGCAGCTGTCGGTGTGAAAGTCGTGAGTGCGGGAGCTTTGAGCCATGCTGGAAACTGCAGTATTTTCAGGAACAGGTTACGCTTTTCGTGTAGGTAGGCGACAGCGTTATAGAAGGCAAAAAACACCGCGTAGCTATTGTAGTGCCTGTGTAGAGGTTGGGGTGATGGTGATCGTGGCTGCGGGATGAAAACAAATTGCGAGGTTTTCCCAGAATGAAGAAAAATATATACATTATTGACAGATGCAGCCGACCAAGGGGTAAGATAGTGGTACTGATACCGCAATGAACCTCTATCAATGAAAATAAAAGAAGGAGATTCAAACAGGAGGCCAAAACACAGTTTTTCGTTTCGAAAAGTTTCAGCAAAATCCAACTAGCCCACTTATTTTATGTGTATGATAGTTATTATGTATTGGAAAATGTTTTACTAAATTTATTAAATAATTTACGAGAAGAAATATGGTGGACAAAAACATTTAGATGATTCGCTTCATATCATTACTATACAACCGTTATGAAATATTAAAAATACGCAGTTGTTCCTACTTTGTTACTATTCAAGTTTGACTTGTAACTTATTTCTAATTTGCTTAAATGAGGATATATAGAATAGATATTTCTTCTCCAATGAGTATGCTTCTCAACTAGCTTACTAATAAAATATGCCTTGCGAGATACCTGTCGTATAACGAGCCATTTGAGTCAGCTTTCCAGCCTCTGAAGCAGTTGTTGAACTTACATATAAGAAGCCCACTGAACTATAATAGACCGTTTCAAACCAGAACTCTATAAACATCTGGCCGTCCAACAATAGGAATCAAAGTAGCGCGTGGTTACGTTGTAATTTTATTTAATAATTAGCAGACGTCTTATTTAGTTCAGCGGACACAGTTTAGCTAATACTTTTGCTGGAATCGTGGACTTGAGTGGCGCTTTTCGTTCACGTTCGTGCCACTGACTTCCGCCGTAGCTCTGATCAGTATCTGTATCCGCGTACAGACAGTGGTATCGCTGTTTAGCATTACGTCGAATAGCTGATGCTAGTGAAGACGAACACGCTGTCGTGAAGACGCCCCTTCACCATATCATTTTGTCAAAGTGTACACTTATTTGTTATAGGTATGCGTCGATCCTATCGCCGTACTCATTGACCATTTATTCACTGGACGCAGTTCCTTCTTTGTCCGTTCATACCTCAAAGATAGCCTTACTTAAAGATCAATCCTTCCGCCCGTCCATTCGCTTCCGTGATCCAATCTCAAAAACTATCAGAACTGATCATCTCAGAAATTTAGACGACGACGACGACGACAATAGCAATAAGCGTCTGCTCAGACGTGAAACGCTAACAACGAATTGTCGTCATCGCGCTGAACGGCGCCGCGTCAAAGGTCCAGACGCGCTGTCATATAGAAAAGCAATTAAGTTGTGTGAAGTACAAAATGCGCTAACAACATAGAACTATGAATAGATCCACATACGTATACGTGTCTGTTCATCTAAGCGATTGATGAAGTCTCGCCGCAATCGCTTGCGACACCGAGGAGCGCTCCATTGAAATATTGGCAGTCAAATGGAAAATGTAGGATATAGCACTCGATAAAAAGTGCAGTGACAATGTAGTCAGCTGCGATAGTTGTGGCTTGTTTACCATTGGCTCGTCGTCCGCCAAGTGTACCTACGTGTATTTATTTACCCGCTCACGTTAATGTCTAACAGTAACGGTAAGTCAACCCATTGGATCTGCACCTGGGGGAAAAGGGTGGAAAAAATTAACAGAAATGCCAGTTTCTCTAATTAGTGGTATTGGCTTAGTTCGCCGTGCTGTTAAGCGCTTACCAATCAGTCAGGGTAAGTTCTAGAGGTAGCGACAGTGACGAGTTGTCACAGACGTACAGAACGTAGGCCGCCTAACAGAGCCGTGGTGACAGCGGTGGAACAGGAGCGGAAAAAATGCAGGCGAACATTTTTTAACAACCTCCTAAACGATTTTTAGCCTACTGCCCACAAGATTGCACTTCGCTAGTTGGGATAAATAGCGAACGAAGTACAGCGAGACTTTAGGCCAGCTGATACAGCCGAGGCAACGAAGGGACAACAGAGCTGATGAAGGAAAGAGAGTGAGGTACGAAACATGAAGGCGAAGAAAGCAGAGTCGATGGCGTACTTCGACAATCTGATCGATGCCGCTATTATTGTTGGTGGCCCCTGGTACTGGTCGTTTGTGCTGCTGACGAGGGTTGTGATGATGAGAACTATCGAGTGTATTGATCACTTTCGCGAATTTTGACAGTTACCGAACTGCCGACCGTAGCGCAAGTTTTGGTAGTGGGAACGCCGGCTGTTGAAGTGTTGAGCTTCACAGTCGACGATAAGCTAGAGGTGGCTAATTGACTGGATAATATTGAAAGTATATACGAGTACATATGCATATGTATACTATGTTATTGGCCACTATGAGGAGACTTCGCATAGCAGACAAAATTAACCGCGGAATAAAAATAGCGCTTGTTGATAGGATTGTCAGGAGACATGCACAGGATTCATTTCTGGTAGCCTCAACTGAAAGGTAGAGAGGATGAAAGTGCGACACTGATCGCGCGAATGAGCTATGGAAGGTGGTAATATTAAAGTGGCCGAACCGTCAAACCATGCATGTTACTGTATACACGAAATGTGTGTATAGCCAGTATGTTATACGTGCACTTCACTGCGGTCGGTGAGTCTGGTCAGTTTTTAATGTTGATCTATCTGAAGCTGGCCAAAGAGCCGTGTCCGTCTGCTAGACTATGGGACACGTTATAGTCTAGGTTCGAATCCGGGCATAGACGTACCTTGTTTCACGCTGGAGTCAATTGTCTGATGGAATGGATAACGTTAAATTCGAAACATAGGGACTATGGGGTGATAGCTACCTCAAGCTAACAAGGTCTTTGAAAACGGTGCCAACAGACCCAATGATCGACTCAAACTAATTTCGAGTTCAAGTAAAAAATAAGTGTAATAGTGTAATAAATAATAAATAAATAAAATAAAGTAAATAAATGTAATAGTGTTTTCGATTTCATAGGATGTTAGCCAAGACTTGAATTAAATTGGTAAAAAGAGACCAATCCATAATAGTATGATACATAGAATTTTAATGAAACGTTTGTTTATTGACATGTTCAACCTTAAGTCGGGACATGATTATGAGAAAATACAAAATAACAAAAAGGTGGCTACACGTTTAGAATGTTAGTATTGATATATTCTACTAAATATTAAAGCAAAAAATAGTGGTCGTTTCAATATCACCGTCATGTTATGTATTTATTGCGTTTTGTCCTATCTGTTGTATAAGTGAATGCTGCTGCACTTTTGAACTATATGAGGCAACGACTGCATCTAAAAAACATGCTCTCGTATTGTAGTCTCGTATTTTACTGCAAATGTGATTGCCTTTGCTTTTTCTTTTCTCTGCTGTTGACTGATGACGAGAAAAAAACTCTTTTTTAGTACCAATGGATCCATGATTCGAACCAGCCGCCTCCAAAGAGACGGATGACTTTGCTTTTTGCCGTTTTTTTTCTCTTTTCTTATAGAATAGAATACACACACACACACACACACACACACACACACAAAGACACACACACACACACACTCACACACACACACGCACCCAACAAGCGCTGTATATGATAGGGCCTTAAACAACGAATACTCCTGAATTTTCAAAAAATGCATTCATCCAAAAACATTACGCCGCCCGCTTTGTGTCTTAAGACCCCGTATCTACTAAAAAGGGGTTATTTTCCTTTTCATTTTCGAATGAACGCATTTCGACAACGGCTGCTCGGCTGCGTTTCTGGCGCTCTCCAATTTTTCAAGATCGACGATTTTCGTGTCGTTTCTGCCCACGTCGTATCGATATTTCTTTGCGCTTATTCTTCGACGCTCGTTGATCTTCCCATTGCACCGTTCGGCTACGATAATTGTTTACAGGACTCTGGCCACCGACAGCGGTTTCGCTGACGAGATTTTCGCTAGTCTATTTGACGCCGCTAATGGTTATGGTAGCAGTAGCAATAATAATTAGTTGATTTTGGCAGCACGAATTAAAAATTAATAAAATGAACCAATACTCTCCAATATCTATGCTATCCATCTCTTCCTCTGGACGCTCACGTATTTTCATCTACATCCATCTCACCGTTCGTACATTTTCGTTCACGATTTTTTTTCGTTATTTCAATCGATTGGGTTCATTTGTTGCCATTGCGGTGGTTCCGACGAATTTGGCCGGTGTTGACCTGACTCAGGAGAACGTCACAAAGCAAGTGCGCCCTTTCAGTCCAGTAGCAGCTGGTGGCATCTCTGTTGGTGAAGGTAAGCACAGAATTGGTAGAGAATTAATTTTTCGCTTAGGGGGGTGTTCGATAAGCTACGCCGCGTACGGGCAGTGCGTGTATGGAACCCACGTAACCGATGTGTCGTCCTGAACTGACTGATGGGTTTCATGCGAACAAAGGGACTGTAGGGAGATATTCGCGCGATGGGAACGGTTAGTCAGTACAAATGGCGTCATTGTCGATGTTTGTTTCTCGAAGGGATATCATTCACAAGGTAGCGTAACAAGCGTTAATTGTTGTTGTATCTGGAGAAATGATCGGCACGACTTGATCAGAACGATGGCCTATGTTGAGGTATAAAGTAAATCGTCCAGGTTAGTTTTTAGGAAAGGGTTTCGTGGATACGTGACACAATATTGAACTGTCGAAGCATAACTGATCGTAGTGACTACTGATTGCTTGTGTATTTTTTTTACAATCATAATAAATAATGTTCAGACAATTGGAGAATCAGATCGGAAGATCCTGTAACGACACGTTGTCAAGGCATCTGTAGCAGGGACTCAATAACAAATATTGTGCATCTAAACAAGTAACAAGTCTCTTCTACTCGTTGTTAATAAGTAAGCAAGAACAGGGCCGGGTTTTCACTGGTTCATCATCTTCACTGGATTTTCATAGTAACTGACAGAGTCGTTGTCGTTTGGCGTAAGAAGAAAGAAATAAGCTCCAAGTTATCGATCTACTATGCAGGTTCTGCCTTGATGATTATTCGCGTAAGATAGCTTTATGCCTCGTTCACTCTTTGTTAATTTTTATTTTTTTGAACATATCAACGTTGTCTAGTCTATGAAACCCGGCCAGTCCGATCAATCCATCTAAACATATCACGGAACTGGTGGTGTTTGTATGAAACCCAATGAATTAGTTTGTGCTCTAAATACCACGGTTCCTGTTGTCGAAATGCAAAATGTGTTCGTTAGTATCAAGAAGGACACGCTTAGTGGCCATTTATCTGCCACGAATCGACCCGGCCCCAACGGTGTCCATGTCGGTGCTATGATGGATCAATGACAGCTTCCACTCACGGACACCGTGCGACCCCACTACCTACGGCCTGAAGCCTGCATAAACAATCACATCTACATTCATCGATCATTTGCTCATCTAGTAGCTATCATCATCCACTACTGCTTTACTAATGGTTATTATAGTAATTAATAATAAAGACATTCTACTTTTTTCGATAGATATATATATATATATATATTAACTCCAAAATTTTGTGCTAACTATGTTCGCGACTTCAACGAACTCTATGTGTACGGATATTTTTCTTTTATAATAGTAATAATAACAGATATGGGGGGGGGGTGAGGGCTGGGCAGTTGACTCAGCTAATATTAAGTGTGAAGTAACTTAAGCGAAGACGTGTGTTAAAGAAAAAAACATATGGTGAACAGTAACGAGCATCTGCAAATTTTATGCTGTCATGTACTAGTTGAAATATATATATGTATATATATTTCAGCTAGTACATGAAGGGAGCATTAACAGAAGCACAACAGACAAATCAACGAGAATCAACGGAGAGTGCATCCCTTCTCCCTCTCGTGGAGCGCTAGTTTTTACCGTGCCTATCCCTCGAGTCCGGTTCGCCCGCCCATCGGCTTCATCCTCCCCGTCTTCAGTTGCCCAAACTTGCCTCTCTTACACCGTGCACCGTCTATTTGCGCCATAATGATAGAATACGAATTCCACCTGCCGTTATTGTGCAAGCAGTTCTTATATAGCTGTTACTATATAAAGCAGATGCTGCTGTGGATATTGCTTGGATCGTTTTCCGTTTCTGCTGTGACTCTTATGTAATATATATATATATATATATTTGAAATGCTACCTGAAATTCTATAACATATCACTGCGCTGAAATTAGTCTGCTGCCGTTCTACCTCTTAGTGCTGCTCCTGGTGGGCCTAGCAATGGTTACCGTTATTGGAACGGTGTAGCCCCACCAGCGGAACGCGGACTATCGGTGTCTACATCTCGTCACATTTCGATTTATGGCCATTACCAGCACCGGCGGTGTTTTGCCAAACCGTCACCGTGACGGTAATGGAAGGGCTGGATTGGTCGTTTACGAAATCGCATATATGCGCATATATATGTCTATGAAGGATACTGACCGAATAAATTGAAACCAGGAAATCTTATGATGTCTGGCTAGCGGGCTAAATCGTACTCGCAATAACGTTACTAGCAACAGTATTAACAAGAGCAGAATCAGCTACTGCTAATCGACTATCATACGATGTCAAAATTAGCGGAAAAACACAGCAAAGAGTAGATGTGTGCGACCGAGAGAAAGCGAGAGAAAACGGAATCGCGTCTAGCAAGGAAAACAAGCATACGGAATGAGAGATAGGATACAAAGCAGGAAGAGAGAAAGATCGAGACAGGGGGAACGCCGCCACAATGATCGAGGTCTGCTGTAACTTTTACCACTGTTGCTGTTGTCGCTACATCACACACCAAACGGCAATTCTAGTTTCCTCAACCACCATCCTCGGCCCCACCGCATGTCCAGTGACGAGACAATCTAGTTGGTTTGGAAAAATATGTATTCTACTGATGACATTATAGGTACAACTGCCAAAATGAAATGTTGTTCTTGTCTAATGGCGTCCGACAATAACGACGGGTTCATATAAGGTTTCGTCAACGCTTAAGGGGTTCGTTAAAGGCTACTTCTGTTGCCACTGTGACTGATATGTGCGTTGTTCCGCGTTCCATGTTGACCTTGGCAGGATCGTGGACGTTATCGGCGTTCCGTGATGGCTTTGCACAACCCGTTTGGTTAGGGCTGCTTCCTTGAAAAAAGGAAAGATAAGCACGGAGAAAAAGCATTTACTGATAAAATATCACACTGGTAATAAAGTCATACCGTCGAGGTGGTTGTTGCCGAAAAGAAATTTCTAAGCAAACGGCAAAATACTGTGGCGGCTGCCATCAAACCCGATTAGTATATATGCCCGGTCGAAGACACTAAATAAAATGGCAATTTATCATAGTGAACTATCTCGCATATAGGATTTGTTTTTGACAGGACTCGATGTAATGGCCTGAGCACTAACGTGCACGAGGAGTAGCAAGCCAAGCTGCTCTGTCACTGAGAAACAGACTGTTTGGTGGACTTATTGCCGTGCAGAGCTTGTCTTATTACTCAGCTTTAATAGGGCTTAGCGGCACTTGTTTATTCTGCGTAATACGGTATAGCTGTATGTCAGTATGTATAAAAAATAGAACTAATCTCCGCGGTAGCGCAGTAGTAATGTGTTGTCCTACCAAATTTAAAGACACATGAGGTGATCTAGCTTCAAATCAAGGGATAGATATGCTCCGTTTTGTATTGAAAAAGTCAGCCATCTTAAGCAATTTCCCGAACCCGTACTGAACCTAAAATTCAAAACATTCTATTTATTTATAGAGCTATACAATTATATAGGTGATACTCACGGTTCAGAATCTGATCATAGATGTATATTCATAAAAAAGAGGATTTTGGATATAAGTAATACCTCGGCTTTAGGAGTCTCCAGGCTCCTCCAAGTTAATCAAAACTTACTCGCTTTTAAACTTGCCTGTTTCTATATTGAGACTAACCTATATATATATATATATATAGTAGAATAAGAACCTATATATGCACCACGGAAAATTGCATAAATCCCGACATGGTTATACTTTTTCTCCTAGACATTACAAAAGTTTCATTTTATGTAGTGAATTCTATGTAATTCATCCTAAACTTAACGGTCATCATCCGAAGACAGAACGTTCTTACAGGACAATCGATTAAGGTCCTAGTTGTGAACTGAGGCCACCTAACTATGTCGTACAATTAATGAATTGTTATAGTGAATTGCATAAGCGTAATTCTATTAACATGGACTAGTACATAGTTGTATCACACTTGTCCATGCGTGTCTCCTTAGCGCAGGCCCCTTAATTACGGGTTGTATAAGATTTCAATTCATGTCTTCTGCATGAACATACTTCAAAGCATGTTTCTCCATTCGTGTCTGCCCGATCTCTCCCGCTTTCTGCGTTTCTACACCGTAAGAGTTTACGCATTTCTAAATTCTTCGCGCCCGTATTATCCGTCGCTATTAATGTTCTTATAATTTGGGGTCCTTCTTTCCTTTTTTCCTATTTCGTTTTACTTATCTCGAAGCCCTGATCGCTCAGTAGCCTGTGGCGTTGCTCCGGCCCCAAACTGACTCTTGAGCTGGCGACATTTTCGTTTGCGTGACAGGCGCCATTCTACCCTGATGCTTGTCCGCGATCACTTCGTTCCTCTTTTTTGTTGACTCTCCTACCCTCCTTTAATTTTCTGTACATGTCCCGTCTCGTTTCGCGATGTGGATGCAAACGCGTGCGATGACGATCATTTGTTGGTATACGTAGCGACTAATGCATCTTTACGACAGTGTTGTCTTTTTTCTTTCGCGGAGCGTCCTGCTTCTGCTGTTCTAAAGCTGCCCTTGATCTCTATATTGGATCAGTCTCGAATTCTGCTCAAACTTCAGTTATGTTAGGAAAAATCAACGAGCTCTTAACCGATTAACAAGTAAACAAAATGATAAATGATGCCAAATTCGTGTTGTTTGGTGTGTCATTTCAAGCACCGTTGATTCACCTACGTGTTCAACCACTATCAGCCTTTATCTTGCATTTGGAATCTACTCTAACGGACCTGTCGACCCGCTAACCAGCCATCTTTGTCACTCTTCACAATAGCGCCGATTTCCATGACCGACTGAACGAATCGTAGAGAGCAATGGCGGAATCCCGAAATGCCCGTGTGCGACCGTGAACGACGACGTAACATGTAGGGCGCTTCTAAAGATTGCGTTGGGGACATTTTGAGACGGTGCTTGATTTTACAGTGATTGAACGACTGACTTCGTTCAATTTCGATTGAGCTTTTCGCTATTCTTGTTGGCCCTCTGCAGTGTTTAAGTTCACTCGTCTCTGCGCCAACTTCGATACGGTCGTTAAAAGTGGCATCGGATGGTGCGTTTAAAATCGAGCCCCTCACCAATACACAGTGACGACCGCCGACACAGCGCAAGGACATCTCAATATTGAGTTTGAATCGAAGTTATTCTGTGCAGTGCAGACGACGTAGTACTCGATACGTCAAGATCATCGGAATTGCAAGTCGTATCCGGTGGCAATATCTTCCGCGATCCAACAAAAGCACGGATTAGCAAGACTTTGACCCTAATAAAAGTTTAAGTTTGGAGAAAAATAATAGTGGACGAAAGCAAAGAGATCAGAACGGTATTCTTAGATGAAACAACAGCGCTTCATGTGTGATTTGTTTGTCTGCCCGTGCGAATGTTACCGTTAGCGCTTTAAATGGGGCCGAATATATATTTTCTCCAAAATTAGCTAATACCAATGCTTGATAGACATCAATATACTAGTTGTCTGTATATAAATGAAAATATGTACTTCTACATAGCTGCTACGTGTGTATTTGCTCATTTTTGCAGAAATTTTGCATTTTGGTTTTGACTGATTATTACAAATTAAACTCAACATGGTTGTCTGTGTTTGGGAACGTGTTTTAAACAATCAAATATCTTAAAAGTTTTACCAGGTGTATCCCTTGGCCCAATAAAATCTACGCGATGAGTCAGCTAAAGCACACATCATCCTAACAGAAGCACGATGTCGACGGAAATAACGAAATCAGGCGATCTGATAAAGAAGACCAACCAGTCAGAACATGCCATCGGTAAGTTAGGTCCGCCTTAAGTGGCTTCATTTTATTTGAAGTGATAACCTAATTAAGGCCATAAAAGACACGGCAACGACCTAATTAAATTGGGTGATAATTATTTTGTTATCCCGCTATCTTATCGTGCGAGGCATAATAGACCGCTTCTAATACCAGAAAATGACATATATATATATTGTAGAGGTCTTACATGAAGGCTTCATGATACTTCTATGGAGGGGCGGATCAATCTGATTTTCGCCTTTTCTCTATGATGCATAGTGACCCAAAGCGTGAACTATGATTTGAGCAATTAAACTATGTCGAAAGTCATCATCTCTTGATTTCCCGCATAAATGAGCTCTGCCGCTAGGTCCGTCCCGTGAAAACATGTTGTATTTCTTTCAGGTCATCATCTTCATCAATCTGTGAAGATCTTGAACTGAACTGAACGCGATGTATATTTGCCACCACTGACTTTTGACCATCTTCGAATATCGGTTGAACATGTCGCAGTATTTCAGTTTGTCTACTGATTCTTCATCGTGACAATATTGACGTACTGCCTAAATGCAAGGTATCAGCAGTCTTCGAATACGTGCGCAATATGCGGGTCCGTATCATAGATCGCCGATGGCGATCGCCTGGCGGACGATTCGAGCAACACGAATTCTAATGATCTTCTAGTGGCTAGATTGGTCAGATCATACTTTTTACATTATAGATACTACATACATAGGCATACAACCAAAAACTGGTCTAATCGTGGATGCAGGAGTGTTACCGAACGGTAGCTGGCAGAATGCGCATGCGACGAAGAAGAAATATGCACGATTTAATCTTAGTTGAGAGAAGACCCTTATAGACGATTAAAGGATGAAGTAGAAGTAACACTTGTTTCAAGGAGAACGTAGATCGACCAGATCGATTGTCACTTTGTGATCTTATGCTGTACACGCTGTCTAATATGCTACTTGTAAATAATACATTGAATTAAAGATAATCTTTGAAACGACTTTGCCTCTTTAGAAGCTTAGCAAACTGAATAAAAAGCGGCCTTAATTTTCAATATATTCGTCATAAATAATTGTCCTTCAAGAAGCAAACGCATAGATATATTTACTGTAAGTACACACAAATTAAAATCCTACGGCAAATTGGGCGTGCAAGTTAAAGTTATACCCTAAGATCAGGTTGAATGCAGGCCAGATAAATCAACGTTAACGTAAGTAATTTTGAAGACATATAAAGCTTGAAGTTCGAAAATAAGTAGAGACTTATACATAAAAGACTGTTTTCATTTAAAAAACGTATAAAAACATTATTCATCTTTCCATTAGAGTTCGTAAGCCTATAATTGCTCCGAAAATTTCGCGTTCATCAGAGCTGCAACGATACAAGCGATTTAAAGATTTACCTCGTACAACCTTGCCATGAAGACAGGACAGCAACTATAGTGAAGACTTTTATGTCGTCCCTTGATAAGTCGCTGGGTCGATATTGCAATGGGAAAGCATCATTTGTGATCACCGAATGTTTAGAAGAGCCACAAAGGTCACAGTCCGACCAAGCAGAAATGATTCTAGCAGCTAATGTGCCTTCCAAAGTAACATAGCCATAATATTACCAGCCGCCTAGCACCCTGGCTGATTGTTTCATAACGCGTATTGTTTTTGACAAATACTGTTGAAGGTGGCGGGGAATTAATAGCCAAATAACTTAACCTAACGCAACAATTGTGAATTGAATTAGATAACTACCTTTGTAAAGAATATATGCAGTGTCTGCAATGGTACAGTGGCAACATGTTTGCCTATTAAACCTAAGGGGAAATGAGATGATCTAGGCTCTAAACTGGTTGTAGGTACACTTTATTTTGTGCTGGAGCGGCCAGCCGCTCGAAGCAAAGAGTATATACGTTAGCATGTACTTGTTGGGTCCTGTCTTTGACTTACCAGTCTGCTGGTTGCTTTTGGACGGAAGCATGGACAGACCACATATGGAATCGATTAAGTCCTATATACTTAAACGTATGGACGTTGTGTTATATCCAATCCGTAGTATTTATAGGATATGTACCGTCGCTATAAAGAATCTATCTTAACATAGTCAAAAACTAAGCGTACCCATACAAACGATGAAGCCCGTTTCGAGTACGTGATATTTCAGCCAGCTTTTTTTCTGTATGGTAATTTCACATTAGTACCAATCGGTTTCCTAATAACCGCCCCAAATGCGCATCCTCTACGCTGCGTACAGTCAAGCCATCTTCTGTAAACAACAAGAACGATGGTTTGTTATTCTCGCAAAGGCAAACCATACTGCTAATCCTTCTCACACTGAACCGAAGAGCAAAACCTGCATTACTGCTCTATCCAAGTAATAAAAGTAAATGTAGAAGCTTTCTCCTTGTATCACTCCTTGAAGCCCACAACAGACCCCTAAATATCTTGACCAGTCAACTCGTCCGACTCATTCCCATCTTAACCACCCCTTAAACACATTGGGCAAATGTCAAGCCCCCCTTCTGACGATCACTATTATGGCCTACTAACCCTTGGCGTAACACGCCACTATGGCGGAAGCACCCCAGGGCCTTAAAGCTGGGGACCTTGGGGCGTAGGCTGTTGTTTTCCTGTCAAGGGAACACTTAGGTAAGTCCACCGCTCTTTGGTTAGGTAATTCAGTGAGTGTATGTCTCGCCGTTTCCGTTTGTTTCTTGTGTGTGTACGTTCTAACCGTCATTAGGGTCTAGGACGAAGGACTGGTAAGGCTGTTGTATGCGCAGGCAACGAGCATTAAGAACGACGTTCAATAGGTTGGGAGGTAGAAACTTGGCTGTGTACGAAACCTCCAGGTTTCTTTGGGTAACTGCCTTGTCCCGTTCACATGATCGTGTCTCCTTTGATACCCCTTTTTCCTCCATTTAAGGTGACTATGTGCCGTGTCTCGATATTGTTCTTATTAGTTCTGCTAGTTAGAAAAGCTAAGAGGATAACACCGTCGGAACGCTTGAACATCCTAGACTAAAAGGTGACGCCAACTGAGCAGCTGGGCAACTAAAATGTGGAGCCCAGTTCGGGAGTGAACAGTTATCGTTTCTCGCGCGGCGTTCACCTAACCGGCTAGGTTGTGCCTCTCACATACTGCAAGCGTAAAGCGTTCTTTCCTTTCTTCGTTCATTCCGCTTACACACGTTGCTAAGGGTCGAACTTACTCGTTGGTCGATCTTTCAACACTGACGGACATTGTGGAAAAAGCGAGTCGAGAGGAACGTCGCAACGAAAGGCTATGAAAAGGATAGGCCACGAAAGTGGCGAGGCGACGAGAGCCTGCACGAGGATTACCTCAGGGGAGCAACGAAGTGCGAGAACGTCCCCAACGAAACCTATGCAATTCTGTTATTGCCACCCCTGCGTCGCTTTGATGCCCCTTTATCCGTGTTGGGCGTTATCGACTGCCGCCTTAACACTGCCTGACACGGTGGCAGTGGAAGACAGTGGCCGCCGTGGGGCAGTGAAGTGTAAACGAGATTATCACCATAAAACTGCCATTAAACTTGGCCACGTTTCGAGGCTAAGGGGAGCAGTAGTACCCCCACCCCCTTCGGCGGAACGAGGGTACCATTAGCGGCCGCTCTTCGGTTAGTTTTGGTTTGGTTTGCTTTCCCTTGCTTTCGCTCTATTCCCGCTAGCCTTGGACAGTGAGAGCAGCACCGTCGGCCTTAAACTGTCAGTACCGAGGTATAGTTGGCGCTTCAACTCAGGCAACCCCGCCAGATGCTCCTTAGTTATCTTATACCTTTGCTACGTTTGCTAGTACGAAACAGTCCGCGAAGGGCTGGATGTAGTACCCCCATCTGCGTCTGTGGGAACAGAAGCAACAATGACCGAGAAGGAGCTGCCGCAGTTAGCCGCCTAAGGAGTAAACGAGGAGCCAATACCACTATGTTACTAGGTTTTGTTGATGTAGGCTTTGCCAACGAGCTAGAAGGTTGTGCCTTAGAAAAGCAAAGGAGAAACTTAGCGTTGAACAAAACACACACACACACACACACAAACAGACAAGTAGAACGGCAGGACACAAACCGAAATAGACCGTAGGACAGCAAAACTGTTTGGTGCTGGGGCCCGCGTGCCGGCCATCAGTCGACATCGGATAAGAGTCGCCGATACGACTATAAGGCCTGTGGCGTCAAGAATGTTGGCGTGTTGGCGTCTTAAAGGCACACTTTGGGAGTCATACGAACATGTGTAGAGTTGAGTGTGTGGTCGTGCAAGTGTGTCCTACATAGTGCGTACGCCTGTCCGGAGAATAACTCGATTAAGGAACGCTTCGAGGAGCAAATTCCCTGTCCGTGACATGCATGCCGACGAGCGACTTCAATAGCTATCGCAGTAGAGACGACAACAACAATAGTACGGGTTAAATGCAGGCAGCGGCGACGATATATAACAATGCAGAGGAGAACTTGAGTCTCGAACTCGGCGTAAGCGATGGAGGGATTTGAATGAGAAAATGTCAGCGTGTACAGATAATGGCAAGTGTGAGTAAATCAAACGAAATTTCGAGAATTCTCTTCAATGGTTTACCTACGACATGTATTATGCGTTCACTTGTACGTCAAAACAATACGGGTATTCTTTAAAGGCATCCACCAATTACAGGGGGTGTTCATAAGGGGTTTCTCTTTTAATCGATCGCAATCCTTCTTTATGTCGTTGCTAAACTTCGGAGTGCAGGAATTCATCATATCTAATCGTACTATCAGTAGAATATCAGTATTTCCAATGGTTGTGCCTCGCAATCAGACGATAGAATTGTGTCTCGTACAGATGAAATGGACTAAACCTGAAAATGTATTCGTAAAAATGTCAAAGGTTTGCATTGGCAGAATATTGTAATTTTTATAATATCCTATAATTTAGTAGTAGTCGAAACTACCTTTTTTTTAACCTTCTGATAATCAACCTTATTATTACGAAGTCGGATAGAAATATTCCTACATTTGTTATACATGAAGCGTATTTCCAAACATTTCGTTTTATTATATAACTATGTATATCGTTTGTATAAACATTGCAGGCTTGTGGACAGGTGTCTACACGTGCACACGCGAAGGCTTTCTTTTTTTTTTTTACTTCTATAAGACAACGTTTGTTCCAGTTTGTGTGTTTGTAGCTTCAACTTCTCTACACTTCATGTGTGCTAAGTCAGTCTTCAACATCCTTCTATTGAACATCAACACAAAAGTAACTGATATAGTCATTTTTCTGGACATGTAATGGGTTGTCACTCTGTTCCATATGCAAATCTTACGCGTCGTGCATATGCCGTCGTTGTCGGAAAGGGCCCAGGCACGAAGACGCCGACGTTAAGCCGACGCGTCCGATTACACAAGACGGCCAACAGGAACTCAAGCCGAATCGAGTGACGTTCACAAGCAGCCTGTCTGTACAACCTGTAGCCTTAGCGTTCTTATACCTACCTGTCTCAAAACCAGTTGGTAGGGCTGGACAAGACGGCACAGCGTTGGACCGCATACGGAGGTATCGCGGTGCTATAAGACGGAGGCCCGAAGAACAAGACGCAGGCCGAAAGCGCCACGACCCCTGCGACGATTGTAAATGTGCAACACGGCGTGAACGTGGAGTGTTTGTTGAGTTGTGACTCTATAGCTGCACCAGCACCGCCACGACGTCCTTAACATAATGTATGAGCGAGTATGGAGACGTGTTCGAGACGACGTGCCCCTACCCAAAATCCCTAAAGCCTGAAGGTAAAAGCCTTAGCCGAAAAGAAGGAACGACGTAGGCCTCTGAGGGAGATCCTTCCGTTTAGGATGCTCTAATAGGTGTCTGGGTTCAGTGATATGGTAGCACGATGCTATAGGGCGAAAACTGCACTAGGATGAATTAGCTTACCTACACTAATGTCATGTTTTGTTTTTTTAAAATTTACATATAAATTGGCATTGTTATAGATTTATAATGATTTGGATAAATGAAAGGGTTAATAAGGTTCTATTGTCGTATGAGGGGGGATTTCTTTATAAAAAGAAGCATGTTTTCCAATTAGAAAGCGCAGAAAAATGTTCGTCTCTAAAAGAATGAAAAACTGATATCGAATAGGCCCAATTTTTGCTGATAAGCCGTGCTCATAAGTTATGAGTTATAAAATGAAACTTTGACGTGTTCTAATTCTAATCACATAATACTGAGCCGTTCACCAAAAATGAAGTATGTGTACCTGTACTTCTTACAGTTCATTTGCGTAAGAATAGTGTTTGGCGTAACGATAATGATACGTAAAACGTCCAACACAGTATGTCACAATTGAATTATGGGGTCCAGTAAAAATAAGTTCAGGTAAGGCAAAGTTCTTTTAAAAGCTGTAACCTTAAATAATTCAGGTTTGCGCGACAACAATTCTCAATTCACGCATGGTCATTTTGTTCTAAAATAAACCCTTTGCAAGACCACCGAGTTAAGTCACAGGGGCGGCGTTGCGCAGGTTGTCTGCCAATAAAACATATATATATATATATGTGTACAGTATGTATAACTGGCACATATATATACCGGTTAGAGCGAGGTAATGTTCTAATGAGAATCAGAATTGTCCCCTCTACAATTCCAGTTGATATTAATATTATGATTATTAGTTATATCACGATTAAGTGCAATGGCGACCTTGGTGGCTGGTCGCCATTTTACGAGGCGCTGGCAAGTCTATCAGTGTATTATATGCGATTGGACTCATCTAAGGGAACTGCTTAATTGTGTCGGCTGATTTAATTGGTCTTCGGTTTGAACCTATAGGTGAGCATCGCTGTATATCATTACAATTCAGTGTGTTTCGTAGATATCGACCGTTTTACTATATATATATTCGCACTATAAACACGGACGAGTGCCTTTAGATAGGGATCGACAACAGCTATATGGACAGGAATGACGCTGTCGTTTCTTTTAGCCTAGATAGGCCCGTGCTTAAACGAAATCGTTGCGGCAAAATTGTCTGTGGCGCTAAATATCTATTAATCCGCATAGATCGGAGACGTATCATCTTAAACAACAACAGTTTTTTTCCTTAGAAAAAGATTTTTTGAGGAAAAATGTTCTAGCGAAGCTGTCAGTATTCCCCTTTACGAGATACAAATAGTCTTATCTCTTTTTTTTTTTTTTTTTTTCTTAAATCAGTGTAATCATTTACGCTTTCCAGCTAAATTTTCAACAATTTCATTATAAGAGCTTCATATACAGGTCACCGATCTTGAAAAAAAGCTCTATATATACATATATACCTGTTTAATATGAGACCCATTGTTGCAGCTTCTGAGCCAGCTGGTCTTTTGCCGCTACTGTTTCGCCCATCTACGACTCGTCTTCATCAGCATCATCACGAGCACGATCATCACCGCGATCATCTACCGTCAACAGCAGTCGTACTCCATCCCATCGGCACTAGCCAGAAAATTAGCTATTTCATCTGTATTCTGTAACAACGATAACGGTATATCGCGACTGCTTTCAGAGTTGACATCTGGCTGTGTCCTCAGATTGGCGCTGCTGGCGTATAAATGCCACTATCTCATCGTGAAGATCAAGCCAGTGTCAAGCGGGTGGCCGCTGCAGGACAGAGATCAAATCGCGTAGCCGCGGCGGCCCGCACTGGCCTTACGAGAATATCCGCGTAGAATTCAGCTAAAGTAAGAGATCATCGAAATCGAGTAACGGTATCAAGGAACAATACAATCATCTGAACGCGTCGCACTCTAGGAAAACTGTATCTCTCAAGAGGACTATATGATTTTGCAGCGGTTTGTAAATACTATTTTACCTCTGTTATAGTAAACAGGTTTCATAGCGTCCGTTCGTCGACTCTATGCTACCACCAGAGAGATAATTAACATGTGCCATGTTTGCATGTATTTGAACTATGGCCAGATTAATTACTCGAAAGCTGTCCAGCCCAATGATGGCATCCGTGAAGATGTCGAATTTTTGTACATATTTTAACCGTTCTGCAGAATGGTCTATCATACACGAAAATTATTGTGGACGTCCGTAACGATCTTCTTGGCACACCGCCATTCAGCGAATCCATCCGTGCTGCTGAAATACTGCTAATCGTGGAAGCAGAGAAAGCACTAATACTTTACTAACATAACGAAAAATACAATGCACAAAATGTTTCAACTCATCATGACCCTTGTCCCTATGCCGACCTATCGTTCTTGCCGTCTGCAGCCTTCCTGAATCTCTTCCACTTTTGCTTCCATTTTCTCGCGCCCTGCCTAGCTGTCTCCCCTCCCGCACTCTTTCGTCTGCTCTTGATCAACACAGGACATCTTAATGAACCAGCATCACAAATAGCCAAGGCAGAAACGGTGGCACGTTCGTGGAACATCGACAGCAGGGGCCTCCGTGTAGGCATAGCATGCCATAGTCGGTCACTGCTACACCGGCCTGCTGCCATACATGATAATCATAATAATGCAAGCTGAGATACAGCAGTGGTAGCAGGCGTAAGCAACTCATCTAGGCAAGCCGAATTGCTACCTCATAGTAGCACGTAAAGGAAGGCAAGACACGTCGATTTGGCCGTAGCGGCAAACGTCGATACAACAATATAAGAGACATTGTCTTTTTTTTTTCTTCTAGTCATTATCATCAGTAGCAGCATCACAGCAGCGACGTCACCATGCGCGGCAGCGGGTATTGACATAATTTATTTAAATGTCGTCACTGATGTCTTGACACAATGACGATAGCAGCTGTAACGAACCACAATGGTGCCACTGCACTTAATGCCGTACGCGATAGGGTGGCATCATCCACGTATCGAGCGATTCGCTGCACTGATCCTGGAAATCCTTTCCGCTGCCGACATTGGCTCTCGAAGCGCGATTGGGGCAACCTTGTGCAGAATCAACATTCTGTGATCTTCGTGTCGCTGACAGTGCGGCATGGGGCACCGAGTTGGGGCTGAACCCTATGCTGTTAATGCGGGTGAATAATCTTGTTGTTTCGGGAAACAGTCACGCCGTGGACTTTGTCGTCGTGGCGTCAACGGTAGCGTATCGAACTCTACTTTATCCACAGGTTCATCGTGTATTTTTGCGCTCTGTTAGACTCGAACCTGAAATATCCGCCGAATACTTAATGATCGCGCTCTTTAGCTGGGTGAACCAGCGAAGCTGTCGCCCTGTTAGAATATACGGTATGCGTAAGCGAAGATCGCCTACTATATAGGGTGGTCAATAGTCGTAGCGCAAGATGACGACGATCTTGAAGTTGGAGGAGCTGGACAAAAAAAAAATGCTTTTCGTGTCTTACCTCTGACACTTAAGCCATTCGGTGTTGTTTCATATTTCTGGCTCCTACCAGCACGAAGCGCAATATGTCTGCAGCCGGCTTCGAATATAGGTTACCACATGTCTCGGCGTTTAGCAGGCGAACGTGGTACGCACTGCGTTGTCACGGACACAAAAGACGTGACGTTCATCTTCGTGGTGGTCTAGCGATAACCTGTAGTCGTGCGGGAGACGGCATGAGTCTGCCACCTGGAGTGCGACGATAGGCGGGGCTCGAAAAACCTTAGCCAATATAAACGACTTGTATGAGCAGTAAAGTAACGAATAGAGTTTCTTTAACGCTAGGGGGTAGCAGTTAGCATTGACAACCAGAAGTTGCCGTTCTGAGCTTAGGCTTGTATTAGAATGGCGGACGGAACCGCTAGTATAGGTTTTAGCATATTGCTAAATTTAAGGACCATAACGGGTGCATTGACGAGTGTTGAAACAGCACATAGCCATTCAACTATAGTAAATCACTTTTGTATGTTCGGTTCTTGCTGTTGGCCTTATTGCGAAACGAGAATTTTATCACATGACCCTTCCCATTGCAGTTCTACTTTTATTAATTATCAGTAAAGAAAAGATTTGGCCTGTTGTTTGACTGCGGCCTTTTCTCTAATCTCCGATTCTCGATTGTCAGCCAGTGCGAATCAATCGAAGGTACAAGAGTATTTTTTTTTTAATTTCCACCTGCCTCCAACCATTTATCTATATCGCGGTTCTTTGCTGGGGAACATTTGCCCAGCATCAATACCCTACTAGATTTTCGTTCGACGAAGGACAGCGTAAAAATCAACCACAGCAAACTGTCATTCGAGAGCAAACGACTAAGGGATAGGTTCAGCCGTAGCTAACAAAGCACGGACTATGCGCGCAGCCATGGGTTAAATGAGTTCAGGTTAGGTAAAGGTTTAAGGGGGTGGTTACAACCATTCTACATCGGTTTCGCTGTAGCGGTCCAATAGTCGTTACCGTAGATTTCTGTTCGCTTCCATACGATTCGTATTTCGACTTACTTTGTCTGACTTTATCTGTTAAGCCAACATCGTTAGGGAGCAGAGCCGCCTCCGCTACTGCTGCTCTTGGTACTATTACATGTCGGTTGGCCGTTAAATGAAGGAAACAAAAGCGATGGTTATCTTGTTTCAATTCTCTTTGTTCAGGGTTAAATTGTCCAATATTATTTGGCTTTTCGTTTTGTTTACCTTGCTATAGTATTAGTAGTAGTTCAATAATGATAGCAATGGCGAAGGACGCAGGCACTTGCCCAGACACCAGGTTGGCGACGGCGGCGGCGGCAGCGGCGGCCCAGTAGCATCAAGGGGTTGGGCGCTTCTCGGGTTAAGTGGAGCGATAAGTCGTTCTGACACGGCCATCTCGAAACACAGACGCCGCCATTGAAGGGTGAACTGGAGACGTCAACCCAAGCTAGGAACACACATTATTATTACGCTAATGATCGAAATGGCCGTGGCTGCCGATGCCGCTACCGGCGCGTTTACTACCGTTGTGCGTACGAGAGAAACGGGAGCACCGCGTACGGGATATTGCCTGCGAGAGGAAACTGCCTAAGATACCGCCTATAGTGGACTCATTGATCGTCGCTCGACAGACATTTAACCCCAATAATAGAAAGACGTGAAAAACCCTAACCGGTTCCAGCTGCAGCCACTAGCTTGAAGACTGCAACAACGCTTACTGTCACAAAAAAGATGTCGATAACTTTAACATGTAAAAACAGCCTCATCTGTACATATAAACGCATACACACGAACATACAGACCCAACGGGAGATGATGGGAGGCGAAAAGAGCAAGCCCAGTCACGTTTTGGCGTGAAGCTATCGAAGCTTTTCGAAACGCGTATTTGTGGTTTGACAACTGTTTTTAGCGTACTAGCCTACTACAAACGTTTATATTATAGACGATACGTTGAAAAGTGCACTGCAGATAATAGATGTGTAACGGGATCAGTGGGTCAGCCCTGAAAGTGGCTGATTTTGTCTCTTCGTGCTGGTAATGATATTCACAATTAACTCATTTTCAGGCCAGGGCAGGTCACGTCACGTTACGCACGCACGCACGCTTCTATCCAAGTAGCTTGTTGACCAATGCACTAGCCATTGACTAGAAAAGAAATTAGCGCTATGTATAGAATTATAATGATACACGGCAGTTGCTCTCTGTTGTATGGTAGCGTAACTCACTTCACAGTCCTATCTTGCCGATGTCGCGATTTGTCGTGTGTCAATGTCAGACGGCCTCTGAAGCTGTCAGTTTGACTCTCGATTCAATCGCTAGTGTTTGTGACGCGTTCCTGTATCGTGTGGCGCCAGCGATTCCGAACTAAGAAAGCGTCAGATCGTTCAACTATGATATGGTTAATGCGGATATTGAGTCGATAGATCTGTATGTGTATATGTGGTTGACTCTATTCGTCTTGCGGCCTAGCTGTGCCTAATGTTCGAGAAATACGCCCCAAAAAGTGTTTTTCCCTTGGCTTTGGGAACGTCTCGAACTCAAAGCCCAGAAAGGCCGCTAGAGAAGAGCCCGCGTTGGCACACGAAGCAATCGCCGGTAGCGACTATTCTCGAAAAATTAGCAGGTGTAATCTGCGGCACAGAAGGGAAAGTAATTCAACTACGAAATAGTTACTCAAGCGACACAGAAAAACCCTTGCGGAAGCGAGATTTGAGTGAGAGAACGCTATGTCGCAGAAATGTTTGCGGGTTTCTCTTCGTGAAAGCGCCAATATGGCCGACAAACATAAAACTAGGAAGACATATTCAGCACAAGAACAGGGCAGGATCAACAGAAAAGATACGGCCGCAGTAATATATCGTATCCGCGGGACGCTGCACAATATTTCTATATAGACCTTAAGGACTGCTCAGTGTGGTTGCAAGGCAAGGTTTTGGTCGCCCTCAACCCTATAATGACGTGTCCGAAAAGCAGGCACGTCTTCACATCGCTATCAATGTTTTTTTAATAGTTTGTGATCCTCAGTGCGTTCCGCTTTGTGGAGGAGGGGACGAAATGGGTCATGACCCAACATTTTTTCATACTCTACCCGAATACGTCGGAATGTAAATCTAGCTAATACGGGCTATGCGATACATTTCGAAGGCCATCATCGCCTAGTACTGGCCTTTCCATGTCGATACTGATTTAAGCTAAGCTTTCGTCAACAAAATAAGAACGGTTTACTATCGATGAACGCGTGAGAGATTTGCGTCTGGTTTGGAGCAGTGCCAGACGATGAGTAATTCTTAGTTGTCATCGATAGATCAGACCAAAAAAATTCTAAACGTTTCTCTCAAACATTAGTTACTTCCGGTAGCGTTAACGGTTGGGGGCGTGTTGTTAAAAACGCTAATTACCGCAGGGCTATTAGTTTCCGCAAGCGCTGACCAGAGGAACGGTCGTGTTTGGTCTAATGTATAGAGTTGGCTTGTTTGCCAACAAACCATATGATTAATTTGCTACTTTTGTGAACGTCGACTTTCGTCGAACCGTCGGTCCAGTATGTCTACCCGCTTGCGATTATCATATTCTGTAGGCTTGAGTTAGCCCATACTGGATAATATCCTTTCATTATAATATCAAATAACTATAGAATTGTTGAAATTTGGATAATTTTCTTCGCCGAAATGTTTCCTTCGACCTGTGTGTAGCCAAGATCATCATCATCATCATCATCATATTTGGTGGCAACGGATTAACGGACGCCAGACAGACCTTAGGTCGTTTCACTAGCCAACGCTAAAAAAAAATGCTAGTTATCAACCGTTAACGGACGGGGCTACCGATTATCTATAACGTGAGTCGACCCAAGCCCGTCCAGGGTTAGCAAAACTTGTATACGCCGTACAACAGCGTAGGTAACCCGTCCCATTGGGGCGAAAAAATTCACACTATCGATCCCCAATAGTTGCTGCTTTGTTATGACTGACTTCTGCACTAAATGCATTAATTTTAAGCGTGAGAGGTCTTTTTCATGCAGCGCTCGAAGATAATTCTGAATTAAATTTTCATTTAGTTGAATGTGTGTTGTCTAAGTCAAATGGTTACATAATGTTTGACCTTCCCTTTTACTCCTACATTATGGCACGCTTGTAAAAAAAGTCATGAAAGGTTGAAAAAAGGTAAATTTTTTTTTCTTTTGGAAAAACAGCCTACTCGAAACATTGATTTGTAATTTTATCTAACTTGAATACAACTGGCACTTGTCATTGTGGCAATAAAAGCTTGAGATTTTGAGGCTTCAAGATCAACGGGCCGCTTATTGGGATTCATGCATATCTAAAAGCTCTGAAGTAAAAAAACTGAAGACCGAGACCATTGTTGTACATCGAGAGCCTTCGATCATGCGAATTGCATTACGCTCGTGTTCCACTCGAGAAAACTAACGTCAACAAACTGCTAATACTTTAAAGTACTCTGTTGCCATCGCTAGGTGGATTATTTTTGCCGGCACAATGGTATAAAGCCTTTAGTCGTGTGTCAATCAAGACAGCCATGTTTAAAAGCATCTTTACGTATTTAGACTTATATGACCTCATCATTCGGCTGTGTTTTTATGATACAGTATTCTTTAATAGCCCTAAAGGGTCGTTTTAGTACAAAAACCTTCCAGGCAAAACCGTCCGAAATGGACTTCAGCTGAAAGCGGCTTCTCAGGCGGCCTCGACGACACTATTAACATTACGCAGATATCGAGCTAATTTTGTAATTTTTATTATGTAACATTATGTACTACCTGTCTGCGTCTATATGCCCAGCACAGTTGTCTCCCAGACATATTCTCAGAAATATTATTTCCAACAAACAAGCAGACGCTGTCTTCTTCGTTCATGGTTTCGGTTACTGATCTCCTGCAACGCTGACGTAGATCTGCATGTGCAGACGAACTCCCTGAAGTCTAATCTCGGTGGCAACCCGTACTCTGGGATACAAGGCGTCGAATGCGGCGTAAACTAGTGACGACGGGAGGCAAACGGGGTTCTTTGCGGCTGAAGACTGGGATCGTCTTAGGCACTGGCAGTAACACTGGCGGTATAATCTTAAGGCCAACTGTGCGCACGATACAACTCTTCATCGAAGACCATTGAATTAACGTACGTTCTAATTTGTTCATCGCGCACGGACACACAGACACGTATTAGATGAAGCTGTTAAAAGCATCTTTGAATGTTTCAGATTTTTCATTCTGTCTGAACATCACTCGACTTCATAGCGAAGTGTAATAACGAAGTGACGGCTTGGGTGGGTATATCTTTGGCTGGAAGAGCCGGAAGCGGCCGGTTTAGACCACGCCATCAACACGTAATACGAATCAAGTGGTATTAAATATATACTTATACTACAATATATATATATTGTAATTTACCTTGTAATTGGCATAATGTTTACAGTGCAACCTAAACGAAATGCAGAGATGACATTTATGGCTTGGCTAGTAAAAAAATCCCTGTTATATGCTCGTAGTACCACACCGATCCGAACCGAGGTCGCACCAGGACCTGCAGATAACCGCCGCTAGCTATGGATCCATTACATAATAAGGGTGTAAACAAGATCGAAAGATTCATTGTTTAATACTCGGAAAAATCGAACTGCTCAGTGTCTTAGAAGCCGTCATATTTCCTACCTAGTCTACAGTTCAGCATTCTACCAGCTACGATACATGATATACAGTGTGCATAGACGCATTTTACCTATTTGTCACAACAGTTAGTAGTATAGGAGATGTCTACTGGGCCAAACGAAAAGAGAGAAAGGTATTTTTTTGCTCCAATGGCGCTGTTTTTCTCCCTACCGATGAACCGGCAGATCTGAATCAGGATTCACCCCCCGACCTCTGATGCAGTGATGTGTCGTCCTCAGAGATGACCGGCGCCCGCCCGCACATCTTCTTTGCCTGCCACCCCCATTCGCCCCGTCAGCGACGACTCCGAAAACAAGATCCTGACGAGATTTGCACCCCAGGCAACCCTCAGGGGCTGAGTGGCGGCGAAGTCAGGTGAAGCTACTGCGGCCCCACTGGCTATTGCTGCGGCTCGGGAGCTTCGTGGGAGGACCCAGACAGAGCCGCCTGATTACAGGAAACCCAGATCAGAGAGGGGGACTTTACTGGTTGCCCCCTTCCTTTGATGCAGCGGTGCCAACCGCGCTTATGCCGATATCGCTTCGCGGCCGTTCGGACATTCGTTGGTCGAAAACTGCATGAACAGCGTGCCGAAGGTGGCTTGTGGAAATGTGCTAGTTAACAAGGCAGGAACAAGCAGTGCCTGAGCAGCGCGTGTGGCCGGCCGTACTAACTAATGAGATGGTTAAGGGCCGCTGAGTAATGACAACTTAGTGTGTTGCGGGAAGATCCGCTGTAATAATAAGCGTCATTAGCGTCATGGCTGACATCGTCATGATGACCATCATTTAAAGGTGTCATTGAATGGGTGTCTTGAGTACGAAGAACTGCTGGTAGGAATAAACGAATATAGGTAGGAGACATACTTAACGCCGTAACTCAATTAAAATTATAATGCTATGTAGGTGAGTGCCACCGTTCGTCAATAAAATAAATGCGTTCAGTGTTCAATAGGCTAGTTAATCACAGAAGCTGTATTTGAATTTGAGCGCCATCAGAACGCTAATGGTCACAAGTCCTCCAACAGGACGTTGTCGCGCTAAGCTATCCCGCTTAAATATACTTGAACAAGTACTAAGTAACCAAGTTGCTAACTTCGGCCATATAATACTGTCGAAGACAATTAAAATTTCCACCGTTCGGAGAATCGATTCCTAAAAGTCAGCAGTAATCAATACGTAATTTCTTCAAATGCTCCAATATGACTGATTTCTCGGCGCTGTCGAATACGTATTATGTACTAAATAAGCCTGTAGAAACGCCAAATTTAAGATGCCCATCGAAACCTTGAGGGCTTCTACCCGTAGAAGCCGTCTGTGCACTCCAGAATGCGTCAGCCATAACAAGACTACATCTGCTCAAAAGCAACGAACGAGATTGTTAACGAAGTTATGCGATGCTTTTCCTTCGCCCGTTTTAGCCCCCCTCTTCACTGAGACTTCAGATCGGACGACTCTCCCGGATTTATTGATTACATACAAAATCTGGCCTGTTTCTGGAAAATCACATCGAGCCCGAATCGAACATCGTAATTTAGCACAAATGCTAGACTAACAAACCTGTCCGGATTTGGTGCCCACCTTTAGATCGTCCCTGTTCAACACCACTACATTGCGCTGTACGTATAATGAGTAAAGAAGCACGAGTTTGAAGCTCTTATCCTCGTTCTTTTTCCTTTTTTGTTATGGTTGTACTTTAGGTTACTTTTTGACTATTACTGCGGCTTATGAAAGCTACCGATCAGTGGCGATTCCGGCTGCTAGACATTGTAGCGACGCTGAGGCTTACCGCTGTCGTAAGCGCACGCCAAAGACAAAAGTAGCGGCAGAACGAGCGACGCCTAGTGTTATAGTAGAGTTCGCGCGCCTATTTACGACCTTGAAAAGATCGACGATGTCGGCGCATCAGCCAAAACGCGGTGAACGAACGCGGTACGCTGCCGTGACTTCACGCTAAAATAACAATCGCCGACAGTCATCAATGCATATTCACTTAATCGCTGGTGGAAGAGAACAAGCCAATGGCTGATGTTGACGCCGCATTTGATACGCGATTAGATTCAATGAACGTACATAGTTTAGTCGTTTGTGTAATGCCCCGTAGGGCTTCATACCACTGCCGCTGGTAGTTGATGGCACAGAGAATGACGAGTTTTGTAAGGCTATACAGATGCCAAAAAGAGTAAGAGGCCGCAATTTAGCCTTTAGAATTTAATGATTTGTATTCGATATTTATTTATTTTTTTGCCAGCTCTAACTCGCTGCAATGTATAGGAGCTAGTTGTTGTTAATTCACAGTGAGTACCACTCAAAGGTTTACCTTGTAGGTTGTTGATGGTCAACGAAGGCTAAGCCTATGGATTTATCTGAAGTGAAAAATGAACGATGATGTTAGATAGGACCAAAAACGCTAAGGACTTCAAGACAAACATATAGTTTCGATAGTTCTATTATTGAAATGTTTTTTTCCGAATCTAAACTATTGTGTTTCAAAGAACATGGCCTTTTTCACGGACGCCAAAGTGATCGTGTTCTATACGAAGCACTTCATTGTTACTAGCGCCGTATATTCACTAGCCTGTACTGTAGATTTGTCCAAGTCATACGACAATTGATTACGAATTAATTTCTTATCTTCTACCATATTGAATTGGCGTCCTTCGAGAAGCTGAAATTGCTTTCTAGGGTCAGTGCTATAATATACACGCCAAAATTATAATATTGATTTTTACTATTCAGCAACGTTTATTACGAAGCGGAATCGTGACGCAATGCTCTGTCAATGATCACAGCATTTTACATGTTAACAATACCAGGACGACAAGGTATATCTACCTTGTCGTCCTAAAGCCGGCCTTCCATTCTGCGGTAAAATACGGCGGCGGTCGCAGCATACGATCAAACGTAACCTCAGACAGTTCAGCTTCTCCATCAGCACTGGCTTGTCTGCCTGTTTGTCTATGGAATATGAGTTGTCACTCTGTTTTATCATCAGCAAATTTAGGCAGCTTTGTGTCCGTCCGTGTGGTAGACGGATGGATACTCTCCAGCTGATGGTATCTGAGTCATTACCTCGAACGGGGCACAGGGTAGAGGCGGATTTTTCGGGCTTTTGAAACGTTCGATTCTGCCGCTAAGCATTGCACTAGCTGCAAGGCGTACCTGGTAAGTGGAAGCTTTAGATTTGGACCAGCCTACGAATACCTAGGTTGTCATTAACTTGTCACAAGTATTCATTACAAAGTCAAGTTTTTTCCTAGATGTTTTGGTTAGTTGCTATGCTTTAATTGAATTAGTCAAGCAAGTAACATTGTCTCGTGTGTAATATCATCACTCGGCATATACACAAGATAATGAAAGCCGTAGAAATTCATAAGGAACTGATGATAGACGAGACATTTCTCTTGGGTCTTCTTCTTCTTCTACTGAATAGATTTACTCATGTGATTTTAGATGTAGTAGATGATTGTTGACCAGGTCCAAGCAGTGCGGACTTCTTACCGATGTGAACGGTGTATTGTGGTAGAACGGACCGTATTTGTAACAACGGTATACGCCATCAACAGTCAGTCATGTGCAGTTACCGTTACCCAGACAATTGCTACGCGGAAGTGCTTCGCATTGGACGCCCTTAACGTGGGCAACGTTGATTGGTTTCAGAAGGACAGAGCTCAGAACCACACGCCTTGCGACAGGCTCTCTTTACTCAGGGACTGGGCTGATTTCAGAATTTTTTTTGTTTGGCCGCGCTTTCGCCATAGAGACTTGGGAGGCCATTTAGCCGAGATTGTCTGTCGCACAGGGACGAGAAGGACTCAGCGGAGTAACTAAAACAAGGTTCAGCTTAATCTTTTCACACTTTTAGGGACACGTCAATTTATCGAAGCATTGGAATAACCTGTAGTTATGTGTAAAAACAGGTTGATACAGTGGAGACTGTAGCAGAGACTTTCAATAATTACTCGATCATTTTCAACTTCATCCACGAACGTGCCGACACTACGTATGTACGAGATCAACGACGCTAACCATGGTCGCTCGTCGACCACAAATCGGCATAGTCAGTATTTGAATCTTTGGTAAAAAATAAGGTTGTATAAAGCCAAGTAGAACAGGATCAAGCCGCCTTAAGCCGCCGCCAATGCCAACAACGCCATTCATTGACTAAGCAGCCGATCGTCCGACATGGAACTCAGTTCGATTATCGCGCCATCAAATCCATCTGATGCCTCGTAACCGTTCATCGATCCGCTGATTGTGCCTTATACGCTTCCCTGGAACTGTGCCTGCCTTCTCATGTGTCTAACAGCCGACAATAGGTCAGTTTTTCACTTTGCTTCGTTTAAAATAAGGTTTCTGTTCAAAATCATCAATCATGGTGATACGCTGGCATAAGAAGCCCTTGCAAATTGCTATTTTGGATTCGCAAGAGAACCTATTGACTTATAGCCAGGGTTTCTTGGTTGGTCAGACACAAGCAAAGATAAGATTCGCACGAAAAGACTCACGGACAACTTTGATTGTGACAAAAATATGGTCCGGGTCACGTAGTGGCCCTTACTCCTGCCAACTTGACTAGCATTATTCCGGTTTCATGTAAATGTTGCTATTTCCTCCTTTCGTCTGTCTGATTTACGTTCATCTCTCGTATGCGGCATTTGATAGATGCCGGCGTAAGCGTCTGTCCGTCCTGTTTCACCAAATCACAGTTATTTGAAGCAGTCCTAAACTATTGCTTGCTTCTTACATACGCTTACGTAGACAGATAGATGTGTCTATGAGGGTAAAAGCCTTAATGAGTTTCGTTCACCTTCGTTAGTGGGTCTCTATGAGGGTTACTTTAAATCTAAATAGCTTTCTCTGTTCAGACCAACGACTTTGTTACACTGGTGAGCCAGACCTTCACAGAGCCTTCGTGTTTAACTGATCCTGTTGATTTGGTTGCGGCTGCTGCCAAAATGGCGAACTTGGAGAGATCCGAAGATCTGAGTAGGGCCACGGTCTGAAGATGAGGACAAGTCCGATTCGGAAATTCTGCTGGTGGACGCCGTTGGCCAGGGAAGCAACGAAGCATATGTCTTTGTTTCATTTGGCTGTGGCCTGCATCCCATGATATACCTAGGTCTGAATGGACCGAGTTCTCTCGCACATATGGCTAGTGGTGACTGAAGAAATACGAACCAGCGACATTAAAGACAAGTTCGTCATCAGAAGACAGTCAACAAGGGTCCGCCCGCCATCGCAGTCGGAGTTCGTATGTGTTGTATTATCTCAAATAAGGAACACGACGAAAACGGCCTGCTCTGTTTTCTAAAGGCCACTGTGTCCATATCAGCGAGAATGTGAGATGCTCGCCGTAGATGACTTGTTTAATAGAAGAACATAAACACACAACAGAATGCGAAACAACTCTACTCCTCGTCTATAATATGATCGACCTCATTTCGACGACAGTAGCGATACGCAGCGAACTGAAGTCTCACGTTGTGTGCCGATGAAACCTCGCTCGCGAAGGCGATTGTTGGACATGAAGATGTGTGGTGATCGCGAGCACCGCGAGGCTTGCTGCGTGCAAAGATCAATTAACGAATTAAACGAATTATGACAGCAAGATAAAGAGCAAAAACAAAAAAAAAAGACGAGGGCTGGTCCGCTTCGTTGGCATAGTGGGCTGATTATTATCGAATTGTAATCGAAGTACGAAGAGTACCGCAGACACTTAAAGAGAGGAAAGGTCGAAGTCAAACACTCTCTTCAGCAGGGCGCTGGCGGACGGACGGGAGAATAGATGTCGATGATAAAAGAAAAAACACCATAGACCAAGAATGAGCATTTTGCATGCTTACTTATGGCAATAAATGTATCCTAGAGAACTTTGCAATAGTACTAGCGCAGACGGTCGACGATTAACGGTAGCAACGCTGTTCGAACATAAGTTCAGATAGAAGTTCGTAACGAGGAGCTAGAACAAAACTTCAGCGGTGTCGTCGCAGAACGTGGCTGTGTCTTGGAGATTAAGGGCGACGTATTTGCTATTGGTTCAGTGCAAACGTGTAGCTTCACCGAGAGGTAATCTATCTACTTTCGAGAACCGGCAAAGTCAACGCAGAAAACGAGTTTGTAGTTTTATAATAGTGCGCTTACGGATGGCGGTACGTAGAGCGATAGGAGCGTTAAAAAGGGATTTCCTTGGATTGATTTAATGGGCTGTAAAGAAATTACATTTATATTCTGAATTATCCAAAAATAATAATCTTCAAGCAAACTTCGTTTGGGTGTTTCAATGCAATGATAATTTACAAAATTCAATTGGAAGTATTCTTTACGGGACTGGAGCAACGTGTTCGACGCAGCCGATTTGAAATTGCGTGTAAATTGTCTTCCGTGCCAATCGCTGAAGTTTCTGCAACGTCTGGATGTGCCTGCCGCTCGGCCCAGCCTGCCAGCGGATAGATCCCTTTTATGAAACCTAATCGAGGAAACTATTCATACATAATTTGAATTAGGTTTTAGTAGCCTTCGTGCATGTCATGCTCACAAATTGTTGATAAGGAAACCGTCATTGAACTACTTTTTCGTCATAACGCCAGGTAATTAATGATTTGGTGTCATACCACATAGCAAGTTCTTCAACGATTTTCCTCATCTTACTTTGTGTTTGTTGGGATTGCAGGACAAATCGATTTCGATTCGCGTCAAATTAGCGGATCCCTAATACAACTTAGAAGATTTGTTTCGACCACTGCCGGCAAGACGATACACAAATCAGGCAAAAAGTAATATGTGCTGCCAGCGCCATCACCTTATGTAGACTCCCACGTCCGAGGTAGGTACATCGTTGCCGCGACGGCTATCAGGCAAACTTGCAGTTGCGAATGTCGATCGCCGTCAAAATTCGATAAATGTACTTTAACATTGGTCATAGATACGGCGCCAACGGCGTTAAACTGTTAGTAAGTTATTTGCGTGAAGTATTTATCGAAGTTTTCGCCAGACATGAACGATCAGTCTATTTTTGGCTGTAACCAGCCACGATTTCTATGCCGTTCGACAGTATAAAAGTTAAGAAAAAAAGAAAAAAACTACCTTTACTACTACTAATTTAGGAAACAATCTAAAATATCTCCGGACTATGGTTAGCGCTAAATGACAACAATGAAAAGCTGTGTATGGCTTAGATGTTAACTTGAGCAGCCTATGTAAATAGACCTCTAGTTTATATATGTAACCCCTTATATTCTATAGGTTAGAAATGACGATTGCAACGTAGGTACATTTGAATTACCGGAGGGGTTCATTATTACGGCGTGAACATTTATAACTAACTTTAGAGGCGGTCTGTTCTTGTTAAGATCTATTTTTGCCCCACTACAAATATTGGATGTAGCTATATCGTTTGTAGATATTTATAACATACGCTTCGAGGCTGAATCCGGTAATTTGCCACATTTGTATGTATACTGTTTGGATTCGGTAGCATTAAAATAACTTGACTCCGCTTACCAGCAACAGGTTTCATTGCAACAGGGGCATTCGCGAAGCTGTTCACTGCTTTAGCTACTGGCCTCTGTGGAAGAGTTAGCCAAGTCTCGTTTCTGCATCTACATCAGCCGAGCTCTTATAGATGTTAGAGGTCTTCTTGGCAAGACCTTCCTCTTAGGCAGATGGTCTGAATAATTCACTTTGTTGCTCTATTCTTGAATACTTTTTCGTTCGTGGCCTACAGCCTAACCTCTAACCGCCTAACTACTTTGGCTATGACGCGGCTACAGCCGATTCCATGCCATGTATCCGAGCTCTATAATAGATTGTACATAGTTTAACCATGGATGTTGTTTGATCTGACTTTTATGAACTGTTAGCATACATAAGTAGGCGCAATTCAGGCGCTGTTTGAAGAAGAGCTAGCACGTTTGTAGCAAAATGTCAAATACAGATTAGCATATACTATGGGCTATTATGATTGATAAGTTTGGCCTGGTTTATCGAGGAACTGGTATTGTCCGAACTTGAAAAGTCATTACATAACCTACAGAGAAACTTTAACTGAAATGGAGCTGGGCTTTCCAGATCTGCCCCAAAGTTCTCTCACGCACTATTCAATTTTTGACAGATTTTTTGGACAGTCATCGACATTAAATTATGCTTGCCGCTTCCATTAGTATTATACAGGGCATTTTTACACTAATCTTTTAGGCTAAGCGTTTCGTAGAAGGCAGGGTACCGTCGGCGTACCCTTTTGTACAGCTAATTCCGCTGCCATGAGCTTCTTTCTCTAATACACAATACAACGCATCGTCGCCTATGAGCACACAACGCCAAAGGAGGTGCATCAATGTCGTTTGGCAACCTGTCACTGTAAAGCATAGTGGCAGTGTCGTTCGACTGATAGGAGTTACGAGTTAAATTACAAACTATCCTTTGATTAAAATGGCAGTTTATATTTCTTGTAATATAACGGGGTCTGTTGGCTAAGCGCACCATTGCTGGAATTCGCCGTTTTACCGCATAGTAACTATGGCCTGTATCATCCTAACATCGGACGTTTTTAAGAGACTCGCTTGATCCAGGAAGGGTCTCTGTGTCAATTTCCGCGCGGTATCTCTTGGAGGTGCGTCTCGTTATAGAGCTTTCGGGGAATGGCGGAGGGGCTTCGTTGTCGTTTTCGAAAACCCTGCTACGGTACGGCCAAGTCGGCTGTTTAGTGAACGAGGACTTTTAGGAGCGCCAGGGATGCAGTCGGTGTTTCGATTTCTGAACGAGTGAGTTTCCTCCATTTGTGCGATCATCTGCTTGTTGTCCTTAGCTGGTCCGTCTGGTTGTGTGAGCGACAGCGTGGGCGTTGCGCCTTTCAAGGCCCGAGTCCCGAGTCCTTTGCGTTGTGGAGGAGATCGGAGTGAGGGCAGTTGAGAGAAAGGTAATAAAAGCAACAGTTAAGGAGTGGTTTGGAGAAGTAGACAAAACGGACGGCGGCGAAATAGACGAACAACAGCGAAGAAAGTCAGTTGGGGGTCCGGTACCGCCGCCATAGGCGCAGTGGAAGCGACGGTCACTAAGGACGACTCGGGAGAAAAGTAACGTCTCTTTTAGGTCTTGTTGTTCGCCTTTTTCCTTGACTTCCCCCCGATGTGTCCGCGGTCTCGCCGACTGTAGCTCCTACTGCTATTTCTATTGCCGTTGTCCTGATGCTTCGTTCGGCGCTGTTGATGTTATAGCGTTCATTGGAGCACAGGTATACTTTCTATGGTAGAGTAGTCCAGTTCTTCTGAATGGTTATCCTGAGCTGTTTTTCTGAACGAGTTCTCTTGTGTTCTATTCGTTTTGTTCTTTCCTACTCCTGTTTCGAGTCCGGTATCTCTCGGCCCTTGTCGGGTTCCTGTCAGCGTCACCGTTGAGTTCATTCGTACGAACCGTTGCGAGTCCAGGCCCTTAAGCCATCTTCTTTTCAGTAGAAAAAGAAGACGTTCATTCCCTTAGTGTCATTTCGTCCCTTACGAACAACAGCCAGAGAATCAGTAGCAGTGGAGCCGAATTGCCGCGGTCGCTACTCATTCGCGACACCCCCAGACAAAGGGGACGTGCTGGGTCTGCATGAGGACCACCAGTTGACTAAGGAGAACAACCCCTGTTAAAGGCTTAGAAGACTCACAAGTACACCTGAATATTACTAGGGGGCAGCAAAATCAGCAGGGCTAAAGAATGGCCACTGCAAAAGAGTCATCAAGTCAACTGCCGTTTGGTCGTCCACGAACATTGTGGCAGCCAAACGCTTCGGTCTCGGTCGCCGTTTCGGGAGGATACCGTCGAATCCAAGACTAGAAGCGGTTCCAGGTCTAAGAAAGAAATAAGATGAGTGGAAAAGCAGACGAAAGTACAGCTAAATCGGAATGGCTGATTGCTGACGTAGACCCCCTGCTCCCTGAGCTCACCCTAAATCAGCGAACAGAACGAGGCTCGGTATAAACCTAAGCTACTTGAATGGTAAACGATACCTTGCTTGCTTACTTTTGTCATTACTCCTGGATTGGATATGTTTAATATTGCGATATCATAGGAAAGGTGCGGCAGGAAGGGTGGGCAGACGCGTCAATCGCCTAAGGTGTGAATTTGCTTAGAATTAGTTTAGAGAGTGCTTTAAAGCCAGAAGAAATTAGATAAAAGTATCAGTTAATTTGTAAAATCTGTCAAAAGCCATATAGGTCGTTTATGGGGTGTGACTTACCAGTAGGTTTAGTGAGTCAAAAATCCTTTCAAGTTAAGGTCGATTCAGAATTCTGAAGCCTATAGTATTCGTGGTGGACCTAAAAGGTTCTACTGCAACATCGATTGGCACATAGTTAATTTCGGACCGTTTTCTAGAAGTTGTTATGTTCCCAATGCCTGAAACAATCATAGAGGTTTTATTGTAAATATTATTCCCGTGTCGATAATGACTTTTTATAAGTAATTATGATAATTTTATAGCGTGGATATTAACTTTTTGATTAAACTATGGCTATTGTTCACCGGCCTATGTGCCTTTTAAATCTACGGCATTCGAACGTTTCGACTGGTTGTACTATTCCGAATTCGGACAAGGGTCACCAAATAAAGAAACAAACAATAATTTATAAGAGGTCATTGGTTGTACTATATAGTGTGCTTATGTAAATTCTAATGCTATGGGAGGTAAAAGTATTTCTAAATAGCGATATTTCACGTATCATATACGACCGACAACGATGCTGACTAGGACATATTATATGTGTCAAATTTACCACTATGAAACGCGTAAATTGTCATATTACAGAAATCATATGGTGTATGTACGCCAATCAATAATCGAGACTGAAACAGTTGTTTACTTTTAAAAGTACTTAATATCTATCATTCAAACTTAGAGGTGACTCTATATGGCGTAATACGCACTACAACACTGTCAAATATAAGTTAATATTCTGATATTGATAAAGTTATCAAAGCAAACTCGGCTCACCTGTAGTTTCTCGACACGTTGCTTCCTTACCACAGTATAGGAAAACTCTATCCTTGCCAACTATAGTCTATAATAAAGCGGATAAAGATTACGAGGGGAAGAGGGAAAATTTGGACTTCTTAGGAACGGAGGCTTTCCGGCTATCGAAGGAAAGACTATATGGTGAGCCAGCGAGCGGGCGAGCAACTGACTGAGGCATTTGGCAACATAAATTTCTATTACGCCCCCTGGAGGCGTCACCCCCAAAGTGGGTCTCTTAACGACCCATACCATAGACGACCCTACGATGGCCCCAAAGAAAGACCCTCGCAAAAGGAGCAGCGGGGTCGCCGTCAGGCCTCTGGCCGTTCGCGCTCATCAGACATTTGGTTTCCCAGACCCCCTCCCCCCCCCCGCCGGTTCGCCGGTCCGTTCAACGAGAATAAAGTGCCGTACTACCTCCAACACCTCCAGCTGCTGCTACCATTGCTGTTGGTGGGGCAGTTTCTCCGCTAGTTCCTGCCGCTAACTGCAGCAGCTGGCCAAAGGAACGGGGTTGAAAGCAGTTGTTGCTAGAAGTCACAATATGTCGTCCTTTGTTGCTAACGACCGCGAATGCCAGTGGCCAGTAATGGTAAGATAATGTTGGTGTTAACTGATCACATCAGAAGAGACAAGTTTCAAATATTGCCGCCAAAATAAAAACTGACGAACGGTGGGACCACAGATGTTGCGTAAAAATGAAAAAAAAACAGAAAAGAACCTCTGAATAGACTTTTTCTGTGCTAACTCAGATGTAGCGAAAGGTGTCGCGGACCAGAGGTAAGACCGACAGGGCAGGTTTGACGAAGCAGTCAATATATAGTTTTTTTTGTAAATCTATATATTTCTCTAATGATGTCGATAAAATGCCGTGACAAAAAATCATTCCCAAGATTTCAACAGTATTTGAGATATAACTGTTTCTTTATAGGTAGTCAATAATAAGGTGGTACGGCAACTAAAAACAATGGATCTTTACAAGAAAAACTCAAAGTTTAAACGAGTACAACACGTTCGTATGAAATTACTTCGTTACATTCATTCATTAAAAATAGGCTTGCTTTCAATCATTATAACCAATAAAACATGTAAAAAAAGAGCAATGCTACTTCGTCCCATATGTTCCGCAAAATTATTAATAATCCATTTTTCTTCGTACACATATTTGCTAGTTATCATGAACAAGACTATAAATTTAAGCTCAAAATACTAACTCTGCGTTCTCTTTGGAAGCGCGCCAAATTCAAATGCCTCCAGGTCGACCCTAAAGTGCCCGTTGAATAAAACACCCCTTCATTTCTCGTATTTTCCGTCACTCTGGCAGACGGTTAGTAAACAGTGTCATTCCCAGCGCCCTCTGCTGTGGTTCCACTAGAAAAGTCGATAACACGAACTACCAGCCCGTCGAGCTAGCCTTCTGCTTGAAGCCGTTTCCGCCCTTTGGCGGCATTCCCTATCTATTTGCTTTACTCAAGACCGCGTGCGATCTGTCTTGAGAAGTCGTTCTCAGTTGGGGGTGCTCGAACGGGTGCGGGATTTACCCCTAGTCCGAAACCACCACAACCGGGATTGTGTAGACAGGAACTGTGGAAGAGTCAACTGCGTTTAGCAGAGGCGGGAGGGGTAGGCGGCCGGGAGGAAGTCTTGCAACAAAGTAGATTCGAAATTATTTTTCCGTTGAAGTAGCTGACCAACGACTGGACCAACTGCTTGAAAAGGCATAATCCAAAAGCGAGAAAGCAAAGAGATAGGGAATATTTACGTGGTGCGCTGCACTTAACTATTTAAGCAACTCAGCACCGATTTAGTTAAGTTGATCAGTGGCCTATAGTGGTCCGACTCGACCTATAGTCGGACCGAGTCGCTAACGCGCAGTTGCTTTCCACTCGTAGTCAGGCCAGCAGCAACAGCTGGGCAAGACATTTATAGCTTTACGTGTGAAGCTGAACAGAGAATGATGACAGGTGCGACCCGATGATCATACCATAACATATATAGTCGACAGCCAAGGAAATAACGTGACACGTTAATATGGCCTTTGTTTTCATTGCATTAACCCCCTTTAGACGTCCGTCAAGTCGTTGTCGTGCTTTCGATTGAGGTACTGGTTGTTTAGAGGAGTCAATTAAGGGGAACTTCAAGGAAACCTGTAAGGTAGTTGAGGAGAGAATAAATTCATGGAAGTATTATGGATATATATATATATATATATATATATAT
>NW_019213549.1:11255-76363 GCF_002532875.2 Varroa jacobsoni | reverse complement strand
ATATATGTGTGTGTGCGTGCCAAGTTCCACCTAGAACTTAGCTAAGGAGGAATACTTAGGAACAGAAATACATAAGGAATGACTTAACCATGAGTTATCATTAAGAAAGCAGTAATTATTGAAATTGTAGAGTAATCTGGTTATCTAAATCTCAGTATTTCTAAAAACTTAACGCACCTATATCTATGAGATAACTGTATATCGCAAATCATTTTCAATCCCAGTTGAGAGACATATCGATTTAATTACATAAAAGTTACAAGCTGAAATCGCCAATTGCCTATGTCCCCAGTATATCAATTGATGCTCGCCGATTTTTCAAATATATCCCTAAGTTTGACCATAACCACAATACTTTGCATAAAATCAGCTCTAATTATATTTTTACTGACCTGGGTATTAAGCGACCATAGTAAGTAAGACCTATCAGTTTCTTGAAACCAAGAAAAGAACGCTCGTAAACTGTGGCAGATCTTCTGTCAATATCTGTCTGACGAAATGCAGCGACAGCATATAGCTAACTTTATCTAGTGCCAAAGTACATCACTTTCAGTCAAAGTTAATGGTTTGACAGGACCGTATAGATCTCCTGTCTTATTCGACAGTATCCTGTACACTGTACACGTATAAACTCGTTCGCTCATTTACACCTACCGTATCGACTGGCCTGAAACAGGATGAGGAACAGGACGGGATGGAACAACCGTCTTGACTACAACAAACACCCCACTAGCAGCAAAAATCAGACGAAGTCCACGAGTAGACACCAAAACGCAGCGAGTATTATTAAAATCATTGCCATTTCTATTTAGATATTTCAGAGTGCCCTGAAAAAAATGTATATACAACATGAATGGTTATAGCTTCTAATTCATATTTAAATTGCAAAAAAACCCAAATAAAATACATCGCGTTTCATCTTGCAGTATGTTGCGAAAGTTATTACTATCGACAACAATGGAATATCGAAGCAAAAATTTCAACAGAAATTTAATGTGGTGACGCATTCCAGCCCAGTTTCGGTAGACCTTATTCTTGACATATTTCCGTATCGAACTGATGTTAGGTCTGGAAGCGGGGCAGGCTATTCCAAAAAACCTGTTCGTCTAACTCGCCTGGTCGGAAGGTCCTCGATGATGGTACGTACGTGCCTTCACCAATAGCATGCACGATCGTTAGAATGTAGATTGTTCATTCACAGCGCTCTGAGATACGCAGAAGATATGATTTGCCGGTAAAATTTACTATAGCTTTATAATGGCTGGTGAGGCTTACTGAAATATCTGGTCTTCCAAGGGATGATCTATGAATATCCAGAAAACTTTCATGCAGTTTAAATCTGTCTTTAGTTCGACTAGTTGCGCTTCACGCACATGAATCTGCCCGAAAGTTACTTCGTTATTGCTCTGTTACCTTTCCTGCATATGTCATCAGCTTCTTTGAAGAATATCTTCTTTGCGCAAAAGTTATTCTTGCTCTACTCGTTACTTCTGGATGATTATATACGCTGAAATTAGAACATTTGGAAAGATATGACCCGTTCAACGATGTATAACTATAATTGTGCCTGTAGGATGTTTTCTGTTTAGGACAAAAAATCATTTGAGAATATTTGGTCGGCTCGATATAGCCACTATTTATTTGGTTGGATGGCATCAAAGAGATTTGATTTCGTCCAAACGAAACACGAAGCAGGAATCGACACAGACGGTGACAATGACCTATGAGTTATGTTTTGGGTCATTTCGTTCAGTAGTATAGTAATAACTGACAGATAGGTATCTGCCACACGGGTTGGAGCCGACCCACAGAGTAATAGTAGAGACCCGTTGAACACTAGAGAAAAACAAACTTCGTAACTTAGGCTATAATTTCATCAAGGTAACGACCAACAAGCAGACGACGCACCCAGAACACAAAATACTGAAGAGGAGAGGGGCAGAGAGAGAAAAAGAAAAAATGGGAAAACCACTTTGCGAAAAGTAGGATCTGAGTGGTGAGCCCCATCAGACCTGGGCGGGTCGTTTCATACAGCGGCGATCACAGCGATCATAACGACGACGACGACGACGACGACGACGACGACAATAAGGGAACAGCAAAAGCGGCGTTAGAAACAAGTTGACGTACGATGCTTGTACCGATCGATTCTTCCCATAAATCGAATAAACACGTTCGCCTAGTATTTGCCATTTGTTTGTTGTTAGGGGACCTTTTTATTCTTGTTATACTTGATAGCACCGACATGGGTGTAGGTACATTTTCGTACATAAATGTAGGACCGGTGAAATTTGACTTGTCAATGCTAAATGTTTTTGGTTTGTGAGTATAGTCCGAGAGATTAAATAGAAATAGTACCGCTGTAAGTGACAGTCGGGGTAGTTGTCCTCATCGGGGTGGTAGGAAATTTTGTGAACGAATTCCTGAATAGGTTAGTCGTCATTTTTCCTTTGGTGATTTTTTCTGTAGCGGTTGAGTTACGACAAAAATTGGGCGCTGTCTTTATTTTATGTATGGAGTCAGTAGTGAAGAATCGTAGTCAGGCTTCTAGGCCATGCGATGGGCACACCGTGTGTATAATATAATTTTCTGTTGAGTAAAAATAAAAGTAGATAGAGAATGAGGATAGATGGTCGTGTCGATGCAGGCTTTTAATAAGCTATAATATGACCCTAACCAATGGCAGTTTTATCCAGGTAAAATTCTTCTACGCAACAACCTATATGTTTATAGACGACACATCATTGTAACGAATAAAAACAATGCCATAAATGATTTTTTTTTTTTTAATTTTCATAAAATGCCACAAAATAATATAGAAAATACCTCTAAAAAGCTATTTTTCCTTAGTCTCTCAGACCCAGACCTAAGGAGAAGGTTTGTATACTTTTTTCGCAATTTTTGTAATTTTCACCATAGCATCTTCCGGTAGGCAAAAACCCTCATGCAACCGTCATTGGAAACGTTTTTTTTTAGACTATGCGTATGTCCACACGTAAAGGCTTTTACGGATATATAAAATATTACAGTATAGAGTAGGATTTCCTTGCTATCAAATGTCTTTAAACGCAGGTCCGCGACTTATCACACATCCCAATAACAGCAATTAACACAGATTGTTCTTCTGGAGTTTTCAGAAGCCAAGAAGAGTTTCTGAATTTCTTAGCTACGCTTCCACTGCGTTTCCAGTTCCATATCATTAGTCTTAGTCACAACACTATATTTAACGATTGCTTAGGTACGCCTATGTCCTATGGCAGGTTGTGACACTAAAACAGTTACAACATTTTTCCAGCCTCTCCCATCGGCCTCATGTGCTGCTGCCGCTAGTAATAATGTCTGCTGCATTAATAAACCGCTCGTCCATTGCTACAAGATTGGTATTATTCTATTAAGGCCGCTAGATTCTTCGTTTTCGCTTGCTTCGATTCCTTCTGTGGCTAGTTTAACAGCGTATTGAGCGCATCCTGCTTCTTCCGAACACCCCCACAGCTTACTGAATGCCTGAAGCCTTTTAGAGAAGCTATTCGATCGCTTTCTGTCGACCCACGTTCAGAAGCTTCTCGATCGAAACCGGATCCTTTCGATTCCCTGCCTGATCTTCTGTCGTAGCTTAACTTGATCATATGCAACCGGCGTAGACGTACACGCGGCGTGTTTTTTTATGCATATATGCGCATATGTATGTTTTTTTGAGCGGAGTCTCTGTCCTTGGACGTCGATTGATGTAATTTTTCTCATTGAGCTCTATCTTCTGTTTTTTGAATGAAAATACTGCTGGTTGACCCTGTTAAAGCAATATAAGCAAATATTTGTTAGTCCGTGTATATTTTTCAAAGAGAACTGTAAAACGGAAAAGATACGAAAATTTCCAAAGGAGAAACCAGATAATCAATCTTAGAGAGGTGGACAGAAGTAGAGGGAGAGAAGCGAGGGGTGTAGTAGGGGCTATGAATGTCACTGATTTATTTTCAACTATACCCTGGCACTGGACGATATTGATAGAAAACGCATATGTGGAATATTAGTGCGTTGTGGATGTAATGTTCGAATACTTGGATACGTACGATCATTCAAAGAGCCAAGAATTTAGAAGAACCGGACCAGGCTATTGTTGGCCAACAACAAGAGGCCCCGGGAGTAGATAGCTGACGATAACAGCAGCAGTACGACCACCATCTTTCGTAAGTAAATAAATTAATGTTTCTTGGAGCTACTCCTAGCAACTATATATATATATATATAGAGAGAGAGAGAGAGATGAAAACAGGTACTTTCAATCTACCCTATTTCTATTCAATAAAATAAAAGTAACGCTTACTAGTGAAGAGAGAAGGTGATCGTAACTCGTGATACATACTATAAAAATACACATTGTTTTTCCGGAAATCACTTTCAACACTTTTGTGTTTTCACGCCGTTATGAGAACGTCAGCCTTTAATAACTTTTTAACTTAATAAAGTTGCGAATCAATCTATGATATGATTAAGACGATGTTTCTTTTAAGTGTTCACAAATGGCACAATGTAAGGATATGACTCATTGTTTGCTCCAGAGAAGGTGTCTTGAAGGTATCTTCACTATTTAGTAAGTACGTTTATATAAATTGTATAAACGTTACATTACGTCTAACTGCTAGTATCTGTACGTTGACATTGGACGTCATTAGCGGCCGGTCGTTGCTGCAACTTCGTTGGCATTCGGCATTGTATGAGTATAGTTAACGACAATTTCATAGCAGTTAGTACGATACCATATATTTGTTTCGTCGGTGACATCATCGGCCGCTAACCCATCTTCTTACTGCTGTGGCGGCTGTAGCTGACGCCGCAGTAGCAATTTATCTCACAGTGGTCTATAACAATCTTGTCGATGGTTAGAAGATTGCGAAGAAGACAAGGACAAAGAGACATTTTTGTGCGGTTTGGCCTGGCCTGACTTGGCTCCGCTTCGCTCATCGCCAAAGGATTCAATGTAGCGACGGTCGCGACCTTAGTGGATAGGACAGCAGGGCAGTACATTCGAATGCCGCTTGAGCTCACAGGCTCGCTTGCTCTTCTGAAGAATCTAAATAGGAATGGGACATAAATAGAGGGCTGCGCGGGCGCCTGCGCACTCATCAAATGGAAATTTAAATGGCTAGTTCAGATAATCTGAGATTCTTTCGATGACAGCGACGGATCTAATGTGGCTGATGATGTTAGTGTGCTTGTCGACGGTGGTGACGGCGTCAATACCCTCAAACCCGCTGTCGGCGGAAGCAAAGCTGTTGGGTTAAGTGTTGGGTTTTGACCAGGTTGCTGTACAGAGCCTGGGCGTCAAAGTTGCATCGAAGTTTTGAAAGGAATTTTGGTTGAACGGGTGGTGAGAAACACCAGTAGAAATTGGCAGAGTAACCGAACCAGTTCTGGTACTGTTATGTCGTCTATTATTATAATGCTGCACCAATAAGAAGTTTCTACATTGGTAACCTGGCGTTAGCGTCAAACGGATAGCGAAAGGGTAGTCTAATTTAAATGACACCAGCTCAGCTAAGGCGGGTGATTTACATCTCATAGCCAAAGGAATGCATTCATAAGTAAGTTCTTTCAGCTGTGTATTCCAATCGAAAGTCGGGCAATGTAAGTTCGTGGGGTCGTGTGATCGGTGCTGCTGAGTCGACTTTCTACAGAGCTGTACAATTCCTATATTGTCCTTTAGCAAGCGACGGTGAGAACGTATTCGAACAGTAGGTCGTAGCTCGCATTCATTTATCCGCTATTTCCAATAAGTAATAGTAATAATAAAATTTAAATAGTAAATAATAGACATATTATAGCGCGGAGAAGCTCGTTGTTTGCCGAATTTAGGCGAAGGTCTGCCATTGTACAATGCGTCCATACGAAACGAAGCCCCAACAAAAATAAAAGAAAAAAAAAACTTTTTTCATTGTCGGAAATCGACAGTCTACGCTATGGCTAGTTTTCATACAGGTTCTAAAAAATTCAGGGTTGATTTCGATGAGGCAAACCGAAGGATCCTCAATAAAGCTGAAATTTAAGGATCGGAAAATCGTGCCGTCTACTATTAAAGGATTATATCTTGAAAATAACTAGTGGTTTGCTTTTAGGCTCCGACGTGAAGTTGGTGGCACAGTGAATGATGGTCGTATTGAATAAACATGACCGCCAGAGACGACGCTTCTAGTACACGTGAACAAATCGTTCTTAAAGAAAATTCGGATTTAGATATCTACGCTATATATATATTGAACGGTCGAAAAAAATTAAGGTTTTTTCTAGGTAGATGACTTTTAAGTTATATTTCAGATAATATGACTCGCGTCAGACTTGACAGTGGTAGAGGTGCTAAAATTGCTGAAGTGCCTTTAGACCAAAGATAGAGCGCCTTGATGATAAATAAAATTTCTGCAATTATTCGTTCTACTCCACTGACTTTTTATTAGGGTAAAAATGCTACCCATGCCCATAAAATTGTGCTATTTATGGTCGGGGTATGTTATCGGAAGGGATGGGTCAAAGGTGCTTCTGTTGCTTTCGTTCTAAAGATTCCAACATAACAGATGCTTATTGTAGTGGTTATTTCGGAATTTGAGCAGGACCGACAAGTAAGTAGCTGCACATCGTCAAGGAACTTAGCATCGGTTATCAGACAGTCTTGAATTACATGAAGGAAGCTGACTACGAAAAGAAGATCGTTATTTGGGGAGTATTTGCATTTTGCGAGAAGTTTCAGAAACGCAACAAGGCGTAATCGGTTCTGAAGCGGTTAATCTGAATGAATATCGTACCACATACGCCGATAATGTGCAAAGCAACTTATAGCAAAAAAAAAAAATGAAAAAAAAACTCTACAGTCTGTAGCAAGGCCCAAAGTGTTACCAGGATTTCCCATGCTGTATGTTTAGTGGAGCCACTGTCTCCTAACAAAATAATTGATTTGGACCTCTACTATCAACAACGGACGAGATTACTAGAAGAAAAAAATTAACCGGAACTAGGGGGCAAAAAAGTGGTCGATGTTGTCTGCCACTGCGGCAACGCCAGACCGTATGCGTCTCTAGCTACCCGAAGAAAACTGAACGGGAAACCTTAATGCATCCGCGGGACGCATAGCCTAAAACTTGATCCATCAGACAGTCATCCTTTTGGATTTCTATAAAATCCCCTTACTTGTAGTTTATTTTAATTTCAATGGACAGGTACATACGAAAGGTAATGTTACCAGAACGGTTGATTAGTGTTATTTTAGAATATAAAAAAATCTTCAATTTTTGCTCAAAAACCGTCAATAGTTCTTCGAACACTCAATACATGTGTGATATGTATGTACATGTAGCGTCTGATTTCTGAGAAGTTTTTCATCGTCAAGCAATTTCTCATCGACAGATCTTGTACTTACCAAATTTCCAGCGCAATCTTGAAAATCGCAAATTGGTAGCAAGGGTACGGCGGCCCATGGAACCTACATGGGTTGAGTTCTAATTCAAAAAACAAACTGTGCCTCATCAGCAGATGAGACTGTTTTGGAAAATGTTCGACCTCTTTGAAACAAGAATAAGTCCGGATGAGAATAAGAACATAGAAATCGTCCATGAATCTATTGTTGATCGCGCTCTTCACGATCGAAGAGTTAGAAGATCTTAGATGCGATAATCCTTGCTTTGGTGGACCGCCGAAAGACGCTGAATCGGACAGATCTTCCAGGTGCTGGCACCTTTCCAGGAGATTTCAACCCAGACCCAGTCCTGACAAGGTTTATGTATTTGCGACAAGATGAAATTTACTCTTTAGCGTATGAGCAAGGCGGCTGTCTCGTAGGCCCGCCAGCTACCGTTAGGTGCTGAGGGTAGGTCGTCACTCGAGAAGAGAGAGGAAAAGAGTTGACAAAAGCACTACGAATCTAAAGGGCGCTAATGGACATTTAGTCCACGTTCAGCAGGGTTAACTTGGCCGACAGGCTAAGAGTTTGTGACGGGCTCGCTATGCTCTAAAATTGATGACTGAACAGATTTGAGACACGAAGACAAAAGGCGTTGATAGAAGGGTATGCAATGTGTTCGTGTGTGTCAATGAAAATGATACATACCCTTCTGTTAAATTAATTAGAAGGCCCAGAAAGGATGCTCGCTGTCTAATGTGATGACTCAAGTCCAAGCTTCTCGCAACCTGTTTGTTAACCTTCGTCGTCTTTTGTTAGCTCGTAAATACTGGTTTCTGTAAACTGTTAAGGCCAATTTCTCAAGTCCAGTTGAAAAAGTGCACTTTATTTATATCTTCCAGTTATCTATCACTTGTTGCCAACCCTTAATTCTTTTAAATTATGTTGAACTCGAATTTCAAGAATAGATATGTATCATTCGATGTTTACCAATATTCTGAGCTCTCCCCAGGCCACACGCTCAAAATGCAATGGCTTTCGCCACTTGTCACTTGCCACCTGTTGGCCAACATTAAACAAATTTCTTTCAGTAGCGGTTTTCTTTCAGCCCCTCGTTAGCGCTGGGTACGGTTCATTTCCCTGAATTTCAAGCGGTCTTTGCCCCATTGCCGCCCGCCCGGTCTATCGGCCTCCAGTCCCTACTTTGCTGTTGTTACGCTCTTGGTGTTCCGATCTTGGTAAAAACTCAAATGACAAATGTCTCTTTAAAAGCCTTCGCAGACGACCCGCTCTGTTCCATCCAAGCGAGTTGGAGTTCCCTGTGGCATTCCGCAGCGCCCTGTTGACTTGTCGCTGAGAGTTCACATCAGTCTCTGCGACCACCTGCGAGCTGAAATGAAGCAGGCGCAGTCCGCCACCAGTGCTCGAACACACCCAAAGGAAGATCGCCGTGTCGACATGCGTCGCTTGCGGAGATGAAGCTTGTTCTTAAACTGAAGACATAGGACATGGCTCAAACGCTTTCCCAAGAACGCCGTCCCGATCCAAATGGGGCATAGTTGCTGCTCTCAACGCTGCTTCGACGGTGTTGGTTTTCCCCAATTCGCTACTTGGTTTTCGACTAGCCGTCCCATCTAAAACGGCACCGCATCGTTCAAAGACTTCGTCAACCAAGGTTCTGCCTGTCTCTTCCATACTTCTTACCCGCCGAGGTAATAACCTTCCCACAGGGGCTTTAAGTGAGTTCACGCCCTTCAGAGGAACGGAGAGGGGCGATTGGTCTTTCTTTACCCGCTGCTTCTTCAGCAGTAGCAAAAACGAAGATGCCCCTTGTCGACCTGCGCCACAGTGCTCCACCCAAACGCCATCCAGCTGCTGCAATGGAGGGAGAGCTTTAATATACATCTTCGCAATCACTGACTTGCCAGTTGCTTCAAGTGAGGCTATTTGCGCCTTAACGACAGGGAAGGTGAAGGCTAACTAGGGTACGCCTATGCAAGTAACACTATAACTATAGACTGGTTCAATCCTTTCAATCTCCAATACGAGGCCTTCTTTATGCGTAAGGAAACTAGGCCTCTCCGAAGGAAATACAAAGGACAGAGCTGTATATCTTGCGCAGAACGAACAGTTCTGATACAGCGGAAAAAATAGAGGAGGTGTGGACTTAGCACCCTCGCCAGTAGAAACAATTTTTACTTCCCCAGCAATACGGTAAGAGTCAACTAAGGTACCTCCCTAGTCGTAATACGAACTATGCTAACACGACTAAAAAACTACAGCGATTGCGGCCTTATATTTCACAAAGATGTTACACAAATTCTTAACCGATTGAAAAACATCCTCAGAGGTGCCTTCAGAATGATAAATGATGTGCTGTTTCCAAGATTTTAACTATATATCAGACTCCGCCATAACTGAGGCCGTTGGAAAGGGGTAATAATACATCTGAAGATCAATTTCTATAATGACAACTCTACAATATGTGGATTTTTTGCCACTACGTAAGAAAAATACAGCGGGTCTCAGTTTTTCCCGGGAGATCTTTGAATTGGTAACAAGTGCTCACAAAATCTCTAACTAGCGAGCGTAACTAAACTTAGTCAAATCTGAGTTTAGGCTGGTGTTTACTATGGAAGCTCGGTCCGCCGATACCTTTTCTATTAGCTCTGAAAGAGGCACCGGTGAGTATGCTATACGCACTACCATATTGGATATGGGGCGTGACGAAGGTCGGGAGCCGATCTGTGTTTGGCGTGGGGTAAGCAGTCGAAAAAATGACGCGTCTCGAAAAGGTGCAAAGAAACCTTCTTAACCGAAACATCTGAAGCTGGTATGATCCTGCAAAGCGCTGTATATGCGACTGCCAGGTTGCCGACCTAACTATATAGCCTTCGCTGACGACGTTCACCACCACATATCGAGGGGATTCGTTGTGGTGGGCTCACGATGACTCCAGAAGAACGAATGGACTAGCATGAAATGGAGGCCTCAGTGGACAAGCCCCTTTCTGCGCTGAGCTCTGTATGCGAGGCAACAGAGGCGGTTGACAAAGAGGCCATAGTGCAGTGGTGGTTCGGGGATGTTTGGACTTGAGAGGGGGGGGGGGGGGTAGTGATCGGAATTTCGAAGTGCTGCTCATCATATTTGGTCATCATATTGCCTTTAGGCCTGAGTTCCTCTTTGCCGTTCATCGAGGGGTCCGTGAAGAGGGTGGCGGCATAGTATGTGAAGCACTTAAAAGGAAGAAAAGAGAATTCCTGCGTTATCCGCATTTGCTCAGGGGATTCAGAAGGTGCTATAACGAAGCAGCAGGAAATAACAAGTAGCTGATAGACATCGACAGATACAGGCTCGACTGTGAATTCACATCGAGAAAAAAAAAATTTAAGAAAACGTCGTTTACAGACGATACTTTTAAATTTGTTTTTTAACTGTAAGGCCTGAAATTTCTTAGTGTTATTAACATCACCGCTATGGCTTCGTCTGGAGCTCAGTTAAGACCTCGGTTGCTATCGAATTTGTACACGCGGCCTCGTCTATTGCTAGATTCTAGAACAGCAGACAGCTTTCATAAACAAGAATAACCTTTATTTTTTTGAAAAATGTTGTTACAGTGAGCAGTAGTTTGTAAGTACCACTATCAGATATGCTGTATCCGCACCGAGCTGTGGCCTACGCGAAATGTTCACGAAGAAAATCGTATCTCATAAAGCAGATGCTATCCTTATTGTCCTTGCTGTTTTTATTTCAATTAGTGTTGACGGCTGAACCTAGTTTTGTAACCTATAACGATGACCCTTACTGTTGTTGTCAACGTTTGAGTTACAAGTTTTTCGTCATGTCATTAAAACCGTAATTCATTTCCGTGGGCCCGGATAATTCCCTATCTGCCGCTCCGGTCCTCAAAGCAATTCATTGTCTGTTCTAGGGGGTCTATCTGGATCACATCGTAACCTAAGTTTTCAATAAGGTCAACTTAGGCGAAGATGTTGTTCAAGTTAAACAACGCATGTGTGTTTAAGGTATTTACAGTATACGCTTTTTTAGGATGACAGATCCACCTCAAAGAGAAATAAGATATTTCAAAGAAAAGGGAGCCAGATCTGCAAAACTACTCCTGTCTGTTTTTGCTGGCCCCTGGCTTTGGAAACGTTGCGAATTTAGACACTCATTATTAGTAGTCGAAGTACATTATACACATTCAAGCAACTCTGTTTAGACAATGACATTTATTTAGGCACACTTTGGTGGTTATACCATAGTACTTTTTTTGGATGAAATGTTTCCCACAAGAACCCTGGGTTGCGAGGGTAAATATGCTTATGCCGATATTATACCTAAAAATATAGGTTATAAGTTCACAGCCTAACTTTAAAGTAATAGACCTACGTATATCAGAGAGAAGTGTCTATCTATTTTAGAAAACACGGGTAAGTGATATGCAGTATCATTATCACTAGGCACAACATCCCACACACAAAACGCCCCCAATTTACTCTGGTTAAAAATTAAATAAAGTACATTTATTTACTTAATTTGCAAGCGTTATATAGGTCTGCAAATAATGGTTTGCTAATATGGTGACGAATATATGTATGTACTCATATCTTATAAATTACTAATACGTTTTACTTCTTCAACACATCGTCGAGTTTCGGTGCGGTGAAATCAAAGCGCTTACTCACTAAGCTCTACAAATTACGCAACATGAAAGTACCTCGATATAGGTCGTTGCGCTTTAAGACACGCTATCGTAGGTATCTTCTTACAAGTCCTTGAAAAAAATATGGACATCTGACGTTTGAAATTGCCCTTCGATTTTTCGGTCCGTATGGTCAATATGGCTTTATAGGACTGGCGTTTCTGGTCTTCCTGATGGAAATCTCACTCACTTTCAGTTGTAATCGAGACTCAATGTATTGTATACGCGGGTAAAGACCACACGAGCGCCTACGGTCATCGTGTGCTACTTTGATATCTACTACAGATGTTTAGAAGCCCAGCCGGAAGTACGCCAACTACCCCTTAGGCGAGCACTGTCAAACAAAACGACGCTACGGGAGTCTGGGGCGAATAGTGGCGCTGGTGGGGTATTGCTAACAGCAGCAGCTGGACGTGATACGATGAGGACAACTGGAACGATCAGCCGACGATTTCTTCGGGCTTCCCTCTCCTTCGTTCCTTTTCACTCTTTTGTCAAACCACCTCATTTTTTCCCTTTCTCTCTTTCGTTGCTTTTGCTTCATTTCTCTCTAGAACAGAGAAGAACCCCCCAGATCGAACGGGGTGATTGACGTGCCTGCCCACCCACCCGTTGTGATACATAGACTCGAAAGACATAATAAGGAAAGACAGCATCCCTTATGTAAGAGACGCGAGATGGGACTATCCCCGTCTTTTCCCTTGTCTTCTTCTCCGTCGTCGGCGGCATCCCCAAACACACATAACGGTCTGTATGTAGTTCTCGATCCTGCTATTCCATATACCGTATTTATACTGCTGTGTTCGAACAGCAATAGCGCATTGACGAGGAAGGTACTGGTGAGTCCGGTGTGTTTCTTATTACTGTTGCCCAACTGTCTGTCGTTTGACGGTGCAGCTATGTTGAACAAGCGAAGAATCGAGCGAGTCCGAGCATCCTGCTGGGGCTCTTACCCCAGAGCACTTCAAGGGGTTTGCGGAACTCAAGGATTATCAAACCCTCGGCAGTGTCAGTTTTGCCTAAGAATGAAACAAGTTTTCCATTAGACCTTCTGGGTCTAGATATGTCACTGGGTATTGATGGTTAGACCGAGACACGAATGTTGTTTCGGCTCGTATCGAGGAATGGAATTGAAGCCCCAATTTTGAGGAGAAAAAGAACCCGTTTGGTTTACTTCACTCTGGACAAATCTGGGGGGTAGCCGGCTTGCGTGCAACGTCCGACTTCGAGGTTTCCTCCCCCGCTGTCCTGACTGATTCTTGACAGACGTACCTTACCACTTTGTATTTCGTTCTGAGCGTTGTTTGGGAGGGGGCTCGAGGGGATTGAGATGAGAGCAAGGAGATATACGAGGTACACCCACTGGTGGAGCAAAGACTCACCATATCTCACCAAATATGAACGGTGTGGGTCAGCGGGCTTACTGTTGTCCATCGACATGGAACCTTACAGCTCTTTGTTCCTTGCTGTCTACTATATCCAACGGCGTATCTTTATTCACTTCATATTCAGTAAGTTTGTGACGTGTCGGTGATCCAGCCGTATGTTTGTCTGGATGGATCCATTCAGATCGAAGTGTCTATACGCATAATAATCAACAATGAAATGGGACAGCGGCCAATCTCTATCTCTCAGAACACCAACAGCAACTCAAATTGAACTGTTATAATATAACTATGCAATTATTATGTCCGCTTGATAATTTCGAATTTCCTAAATACCCCTACAAATTTTCTAGTTCCAACGAGCCCGTCACAGAGCCGGACTATTTATTTACATCATCTTTATTTCGCAATGGACAGCCTTTGAATACCCACTAATAGTTCTTGCTCACACCTGTAACAGTCTCGTTTTCACCAGCTCTTATCTAGTTCGATTGACCTTGTTTGACCAGGTCGACCTCACGCCATGAGACGATCCAAGCAAAACCGAGCTTCCGATACTGCCCAAAATAGACGTGCAGTGGTTACACAAACCACTATTGACACTGATAGGAAACTCACTCACAGATCGAGCGTCCTTGTTATACAACACTCCTATTTAGTACCCAATACAACATCATTCTATGATCAACCCTGCGTAATACCTATTATCGAGGTCCACTGCCGTTATCTTGCTGGTCCACCCCACAAAAGTTCTCTTTTTTCTTTTTTACGAATTTCTAGCTAGCAAAATTTGGCCACTATCAGAGCTGTTTCTAACTATGACACGCTCGCATCCACGGATTCGAATCGATACATGCTTCGTTGCAGAAAACGTATAACTTCCTTTAAGTTTTTAAATGCTAAGTGCCAGTCAATGTGCACATCTAACGACGTTGGATAGGGCATATTGGAAGGTATTCCAGTCATCTTCATAACAGAAATAGAAGTAAAAGTTCTTCCAGCCAAATTGAATCTTAAGTTAAGAGGACTCGCAGGCTCGAAATTGTTTGATGAGCAATAGCGTCTCTTGCGCAGGCGCCTAACGATAAAATGGAAAATGGACGAATCACGGCACATGGATCGTTCGTCCTTTCACTGTCATACGAACTGCCGGAACAGAAAAAATTGAGATAATGTCGCGCACGGACGTCCGCCGACATCGTATCCATTTCCCAATGGTTGCGATTCTAAAAAAACGGCTTTACATCTATTTACACATGACCACAATGAACTCACAGAATCATCCGTACCATAGGAAAAGACTTGTCAACCAAGTATTGGAAAATGTGCGGCTGAAACCAGGACAAAAAATCGTCCACTATTCGATAATAGCGGAAGCCAGTTAAGAACGATCCGTTTCAAAAGTATCGATACCTATTACTCTTCTTATAGCAGTTCACCCACGTGCATGCAACGTGCGCGCCATATGATTATTTGATAGGGCCGTTGTGCCTGTTGGCCAAGATCCCACGCGACAGGACTACCATTATATGCTGTTTGTGTTCTGCGTGCGGCCTGTTCGCGCTGCTACACAAGTTGTTACATGTAGTTGTCAAAAATCCAAGGTTTCGAACGCGACCTCGAAGCGAACGAATAGTCATTGGTGCGTTACGTTCTACCCTCTGGAGATCGCTTTCCTTAAATTTTCTTTCTGTATGTGTTTTTTTTTTTTGTTATAGGGGGTCCTATCTTTTCTTCCGTGCTGTGCATCGAACTCCCCATTTTTTTTTGTTGTTGTTGTTGAAAGTCCTGACATCCATGGTCATGTCTCGTCGTGACCGTCTGCTCGCTCGTACTATTGAGACATTTCGTTTTCTATCTATCGTTTGCTCTGTCGGCTCACGTTGTCTATTCCTGAGAGCTCTTCGACAAAAAATCTGGGTAGACTATCGATAGACAGAGCTAAGATAGCACTTCCGCGCACCTACGCATTCGGATCGCTGGGAGGAGAGAGAAATAGTTGCGGAGAAGGAATCTGGAAAGCTAAAAAGTAAAAGGCCAAAAAAAGCTTCTTTTCTTTGTTTCGATCCGAACCACCGAACCCGTCAAAGGCAAAGCAGACACACGACCCGACCCAGCGTCGAATGCATGAACCGGTGACGATTAAGAGCACTTCTTTATCTCGCTATAGTCAGTCTGCTAGAGATTATGTAAGAGATGACGGAGCCGACTTGTAGAGACGAAAGGGATTACGACGTAGTGTAAAATAAGCCAAGGACCCATAAAGCAAAGGCGACTAACGTTGCATGTATGGTATTTATATTTGCTTCTCTACTCTTCTTCTAGGGAGATAACCCTGTAAACAAGTCGGAGACGGCGCGACATTGTCGTATTGGTTTGACCGCAGTACAAAAGGCCTAGAAAAACTGGGTACGATATAAGTAAAGCTCAGGTATTTCATACTCGTAGAGGTGAGTGTACATACTGTTTAGCGAGCGACGCGAGCCACGCGAACTTTTAGAGCTTCCAGACGATGTCGGGTAGACAGTTGCTGGCAGATATGACAATGATGTCGGTAGAAAATGGAAGCCGCAACGGCAGCAGTAGGGAAAGAGTGCACGAGAGATCTGGTAAAGGCCCCCCAGTTAGTAAGGACGGATGCTCGTACCGAGCTTGGAGTGACCCTCAATCCAACACTCATTAACCATGTGACGGTCGTTTAAAACTGGTCTGTTTATATGAAATTCCTCGTCCTGGTAGTGACCGAGATAAAATTGATACCAGCATGAAGTCGTTGCGTGAGTTTATTTTAAAGCAGGATTGCGATAAACGTGGCAGTAATATAACTGTGATAGAATTAATCGCAATTGACCCCGTTTGATCCACCGAAGTGTAGGGCACAAATACCTAATGCTGCTAGTAACAATAAGGTATTACTAAATATATCTCTGTGTGCTAAATCTAGTTTTACCGTCTTAACTGCCAATTCATAGCCCACTTGATAAAGATAAAAGACAACCAGGCTTTGTTTGTTCTCAGTTACGTAATATCATTTCCTTAGCCACTAACATTAGCAGGAAATGTTAGCGACGCGCTAACCATTCTCATAGCTTTTTATAATCCATCCAGGCGACATTGTTTTTTGATCTACGCTACTCGATAAACCGGTCCTCAGCCACCGCTTTGTCCTCTTATTCCTTCAATATTTTCATGTATTTGTGGCGTCGGATCTATTTTCTCCATAAAAATGACTATTCGCGCGACAGCGTGTCTGGACTTCGGGAGTGGCGCCAGAGAAACTGCTGTCCATGCTGACGCCATTTCAGAACCATCGATAACGCATAGCTTTGGTAGTAGTGTTATTTGTTATAAGAAAACGTATGCACGCGATCGTATGACGACGAAAGAGGAACGCGTCCCTACGCAGACGACAGGATGGGTAACATTTTTTTTTTTTTTTTTTGTTTACGAAGCGCCTCTGGTTGCTGTTGCCGCCGTCATCATCGCCGCGGCAGCGATCGAGTCCTAGCAAGCCTTCTTTACAGCTTTATCATGGCTGCGTTTCAGCCGCTACGGCCGCATGTCTTTGCTGACATGAAATCCCCGCTAATCTGACGGGTGCGTTTCCGAGCACATCGACGAGTAAGGAGATCGCCACGCGTGCTAGGCTGTTCTCGTAATGCTCCCGTTGTGGATAGTCTGGTGTTTCAAAACGGGGGTAAAATAGACAAGTTAAGGTTAGGGGAAGTCCGAATCATTTCCTTTCGCCAGTCCGGTTTATAAGATCTGCTGCATAGATTAACGGCTACGATGGAGCAAAACAGAAACCTAGTGGTTAGAAATATGGTCGAAGAAAACAGATAAGTTAGAAGATAATCATCATAGAACAGCGTAAACACTACTATCTACCTAGAGATGTTTCATTCTCTTTTTAAGCGTTTGAACTACGTACTATATTCACAGAGTTGTAGTACATCTATACCATTAAAAAACTAATATGGCGATTATGGCCTTTGTTCAACGAACCTAAGGTGAGCTGGTTTTTTTTTTTGTACAGTTACACTACTACTACTAGTTCTTCAAAGCTGGTTAGAGGGGCATTTTTCACAGGTGGCGAATGAGTGCTCATTCGTATTGACGTAAACATAGGGGGCTTGTTTTTCGGAAAGTTTTGAAATAAAACACTCGAATTGATCAGACTTGTCGGCGCAAGACCCGTGACGAAATGGCCCGTATACCGGCCCATCGGATGGCTAAGCGGGCTCTCACCGGGGTCGGGGGAGGGGTGGGGGTTCGAAATCATCAACTACCTGGCTGCTGGAAGCTGATCCATCTTCGCTTGCGAAGAAGATATCAGAAGCTCCGCAGAATCTGGAATTTATTACCATACCGCTCATTGACCTCTAACGCGATATCAACGCCATTGGAGTTTACAACGATTCTCATGATTACGAATAATCTTTAATGACATCATTTGGTCGAGGAACACAGACTTCTTCATTACTGGTGGAGTCCATAGCAAAAGCAGTGGTTCGACTAGGCGATAGTTTCAGTTTCCGGCCACCGATCAAGTCACTGGTTCATGTTTCTTCCCACGGAACCCAATCGGTACAACCTAGCACGCTACTGCATTCGATAGTGCGTTTACGTCGATACGCCTTTCTTTGGCAGCTCAATGCCGTACACATAACGGGGTCAAAACCAGCATCATCTAAGCAGTATGAAATGAAAACAGCTAGAAAGCGATATTTGAATAGGTAGGCACAAACGCAGCAGGCGATCGCAGGACCACTGAATGTCCAACTGCGTATGAACAGCTAGCTTGGTACAATCAGTAATTCCTCTATTGATAGGCTATGTTCACACATAACCTAAAAGTGCGACATAACCGTCAACGAGGCAGATGTCATGGCGTTAAGTGAAAATTCAGCCTTGAATCCATGCTGGGTAGATGTGTTGCTTTTGCTACGGATCAGCCGCTTCGAGTAAACTCTGAAATTACGTTTCACGAAGCTTGTGGCCAACATAACAGCTCGGTAGGTATTAGGTTGCTGAAAAACTGTGTCGGCTTTTATACCACATAGGTATCCTGGAGTGATCGGCTGTATTAGGTAACGATCGATACCTGGTGGCTGGCACTGCTCCAAGTAAAGCCCGGATTCTTACAGTCTGCAAGCAATAGTACTGATAAGGCCTGCTAGACACTTTCATGCCTCGAACGCGCAGCCTTTTTGAGTTTAGAGGGGTACAAATATTCTCATAATAAACAGCTCAATTCTGTATTTTACTCAGTTCGCTAAGCTAAAGAATTTAGTCAAATGTTAAGCTTAAGTACTACAAGGAAAAAATCATAGTACGATGTCTGGTGTATAACGTCCTATGATGCAAATGCCCTAAAATTTGCCTGCCTTATCCTCAATTGTGCTTAGATCAGATTTATCTAGCCCGTCTGTGTAGCTTGTGGATTCTACAGAATGACCTTTGGCTTCTGAATAGGCCTGTGCCTCGGATGTTGATAAAACATTTTTCGTTCGCTGTATAGACAAATGAACAGCAAAGAAAGTGGTTTGCGAAGGGCACTTGAAAAAAAAGAATAGAAAAAAAAAAAAAAAAACGAATGAAAAAACATTGCCCTTCTAGTAAACGTGATCTCTTTTAGAAGAGCTTGCTTAATTTTATGGTACATGATCAAACTAGAAGCTACTTACATGTGCAAAGTTGCAAAAGTAATTTGTCATGGACCGTGCGTTACTTTAGTATTGTTACAAGAATAGAACATGTAATTTCTAACTACGTTAGAAAAAAAGAAACAATTTTCAGTTATTCCAACTATATAATACAACCTAAACAATAATTGCGCTTGAATACAGCATTGGAGGTAACCCTCCAATGAATGACGCTTGGAACCAGCCATTTTTTTTTATTTAGCATCTGCCGGTTCGTAACGTTTTTAGATGATTATGCTCTGATTCAGTACGTTCGTTCTTGAGTTTCTCGTCGACTCACTGCCTTACGCCGTTACTGCCATAGCAGCTTTTCCGTCATTGCTTCTTCTTAGACCTAATCTATTTTGCTTGAGCTCCTCCCCTGCCAATTATGTCCCAAGGGTCCCACACGTCGTCACGTTCCGTTCACGGCAGTTGACTATGAGTTCTTTTTTCTTTTTTGTTATTTTTTTTAGAGAGATCACGTTTGTGAATTACTGATAGAGGCCCAGTAACGGGTCTTGAGAAATGTAGTCTGTCGCCACGGTCACCACGAAGCTGTCCTACCATAAAACGGTAGCATTGTTGTTGACTGGGTTCAGACTCTGCTTTCACCTATTACATTTGAATCTTCCATTGGCGTCTCACTCCTCAGTCAAGGCTCGCACGTTCCCAATTCGCATCCGATGCGCATCTCCTTAAAAACCAATGGAACTCTTCATCTTGGCCCTCGAAAACTCGCTCAGCCTGATACTGTAAGCGAAAAGAAGTTGAAGGAGAAGGGCCTATTCATTATGCCGATGACACACTACTGTTTCATGTAGACAAGGAAAAAGAGAACTTTAGAGAAGGCTGTGGACTACTTCTATGCGACGTTGTATTTTTGGCAACAAGTGGCACACGCTGCTCCCCGGTATCAGCATATGTATAAACGAGCATTCTTATTATAAATGCCAGAAGCAAGCCGCAGACGGACTAACAGAAAGAAAGGAATTCATGATGCTCTATTTGTCCCTTTTGTAGTCCGCTTCCTTATTTGACATTTGGCTTTTTAGTTCTCATTGAGCCAATAAAACGTATGCTTTGATTCGCTCGACCAAGCAACGTCCCCACTGTCAAAGACAAAAGAAACAGGCCCAACAGTAACAGCATAAGCAGCCCAGCCGCTGCAGTAACAGCTTTCAATCGACGCGCCGCCCATAGAATCCTTGTTGTTCGTTGTCGTTATCATCATGGCGGAGTACGACGACGACAACGAATTTTCCATGCTGCCAACCAGCCCTGTCAATTCCGAATCATTCGTAAGGGTTCTTTCTATCAACGGATTCCTAACGTGGTTGCCGTGTATACGGGAGAATACATTGGCGCACCGTCGTGTGCTAGCTCCTTCTTTCCCTCTCTTTTACTTACTCTTTTCTTTGTTGTGTATCTCCATCTGTTTATTTCCAGCTTTCATTGCCTTCTCCCTAAGATGCTTCGTATTCTTTCGTCATTTTGAGCATTTTTCCGTTGCTCGCTCTTTGCCGTTGTTGAGCATCTCTTTTCTCTCCACTCGACGCCGTCGGATCGACCCATGGCCTGTATCTCTCGGTATCTTTTGTCTTCCCGGGTTTATTGACCTGTTCAAGCGTTCCACTGGCGTCTTCGGCAACAAACAAGTAGCAAAATGAAGGGTTAAGCGTGCTACAATATCGTTCTTCGCTCCAACCTTTTCCCTTGTTTTCCCTGTCGAATGATTGTGAACTCTACAGTGACGCGGTGCACCAGTAACGAAGTGATCCTGCGTTGTAAGTTTCGGTTTATTCGCGTAACCTGGCACCCTTCGATCCTGCTCGCCATTTTGGTGACGTACGTCTTTTACTCACCAATCTGAGCGAGCTGTCTTCTGTCCGTTTTATTCTTTTATTGAATCTGGTGCCATATTTTTTTTCTTTACCGGTCTTCTACTTTTGTCGTTTCGTTCTGTAGAATGAAATCGATGGGCGATACTAACGATTGTCATTGTTGTTTTCAAGGGCAATTCGATGAGCACGTTTGCGCCGCACAATTCGAAGCCTATATAGCTATGCGAAGACAGACCCTTGCTCGTGACATTTAAAAAGAAATTTCTTAAGTGAAATTAGGTAACCTTTAGGAGCCTTACTGAAAAAGCTAATCACGCACTTATGTTTATGATTTGTTACCAACTTTACTAACATAAATAACTTTCGTTGTGTTACGTGCACGAATAGCGTAGGGGGTGAAATAGGTTACAGACAGAATGTTCATCAGTAACATAACATGTGCTGTCTCAGTTAAAAATCATACAATCTAAAATTGATGTTTAACTCATTAAAAAAACGACTAACTTATGCCAGCCTTTTGACCCAGCCGAATTTGTCGTATAAATAAATAAGCCAGCATTGACTCAGGCTTGCTATTGTCAGCATTTAAGTTACAAGCTAAATCGACCGCCTTGTAAGTTTAAAAGAGGAATAAATTAATCTAAAAAGATGAAGTAATTAAAAACGCTTATTTATAAAAGTTCTACTTCTGCAATTTTATGACCTAGTTCCGAAAATTACTGACTTTGAGCAATGGCTTCTCGATGAAGGGATTCACGCTCCGGTTCGGCGACCCCCTTAGAACGAAGCTCTCCGCATTGCTGGACATATGTAGCGAAATAATAGCTCGAAATAAAGATGCTTCGTGCATCACCGTATCCGAGTTAGTTTAACAAAGATAACTACGCCCGCACAATTCTACTATACGCGATAGAGGTTTCACTCACAAGCAGACACGAGTTCAAATCCAGCGCATCGTCCTTCTATTTGAATCTCTTGGGTTGTCGGTGTCACCCCTGCTAGCCATATTTACTCAGAGATCAGCCTCAGTTAACGACATGTCACCCTCACGGACAAGAATCTTTTTTTGTCGGTGCTTCGGCACGACATGATGACTTCGGGGGACAATCGCAGTCAACGGACGTAATACCTCATGAGACTAATCGGCATTCGCATATTAAACAACGACCAAGTTCCATTGTAATCTACTTCGAACGGACACGGGGGGGGGGGGGGAAGGGGTAGTGTTGGACTCTGTGTCGTGGACTTACTTTTATCTTCGAATGAACAAGAGATCAACAGATGGTGTTTGTGTCTCGAGCTGTAAATGATTAAGGTATTTGGTTGTTTGCGCGTGAACGTGTCTCGGTGAGTGTGTGCTCCATTTTAGATATTACTATACTAAGATGGAACAGGGTGATTTATAATGAATGGGTGGTTCGCATAGAGAAAGCTGCATTACTCAGCTTTATAATAACCTATTTCTAATTACATATCAACTATGTATGAAATAGTTGCATAATTAGGCTATATAATTTTATGGGCTTCTAATAAGAATAGCTAGATTGCATGTTCGCTAATTATTTCAGTGAATATCCTCATCACTATTCTAACCTGAAAATGTTCATTATTAAATAAAAATAATGACGAAAAAATTCATTCGTATCAGAGTATTTGTTCCAACAGACACCGCTGATAAGTGTTGATCGTACGCTAATAATAGTTGTGATTCTGTTACTTACAGCCTGCGTATGAGGTTTCTCTACTTGGAGAATCCACTGTACAATTTGAGATATCTTCTCCATCTGCGCGATTCGGTGCAGCTCAGATAAATCTGATGCGCACTTCGACTGGACGACAGCCCGCGCGATGGCTTATGGGTTGTGAAGCTTTTGCGGGTACCAAGAGTGTGTAGCTCAGATCCTCGGTGTTGACTTTGCATCTTTACTGGCTTCGTTTCGTCACCATCTACGACGTCTACGTACAATTGGCCTCGGGAGATTCGATTAAGTCTAACCCGTTCCCGGAGAGAAACATTTCGGCCGGGCAATTCTAAACACGTAACGATTAAGTTATCAACTATGAGCCTTTGGTCAGCAGTAATCAGACCGTTGGACAACTATGAAGGAGGTCGACGAATGCCATCAACGAGGTTTGAACGATATAACGTAATTTCGGGGCGCATTCATTTAAGTGACGCTAAGTGATTATGAATCAATGATACCGTTTCTTTTATGTGGTGTTAATTGGCCAGGCGAGTAAATTCGAACATACAAGTATTACAATTGGACTTAATAAGTTACGGCGAGTGCCGAATTTCTAAAGACGCTCGTATTCATAAATCATAATAATCTTTATACGAATCGAATGGTTTTGTGTCGTGCTCATATAAATCAAGTGGAAGCTCCATTGCTGATCCATTCTTTACTCTAATCACCATAGCGAGTGTTGTTTTTTTTCTTTCTTGTTCTTTGCATTTGCGCATACCGACATACAGATGTAGCGTTTCAACGTAAACATTCCCAGCAGACGGCATTTATCAAGGCCTGTAAGTATATGCATTGCCTCGCGTAAAGATATTTTTTATGTTTTCGTCAAACATATTGGCGTACACACCTATATGTGCGGTCTGCCAGCGCAGGTAACAGCTGAGACGATGGCTGGCGATCCATACAGTTCCGCTTTCGGTTAGTGAACGCGTTTTTCCGTGAAACCCAGTTTATTCTCTGTTAGCCAGCATCCGATGTTCAATGCATCACAACGGGTGTTCTTTCCGATTTTGCTTAATTTGATCGATCGTCCCCCCAACCCGAAGGGGGGAGGATCGATCAATTTATGGGGATTGATCAACAAAAAGATCCCATTGCATTCGCCCAAAGCAACGTTCCTCGTTGCACCGCTCCGTAAGGAACACATGAAAAGACGTCCACGTACACACAGACGTAGAATTTGCCGAACCGCGGTAAGATCTCGAAGTCTGAAATATGAGGTTCCGCCAGGCGGCTTGCAGTCAGCCTCATTGTTACGGGAATACTGGGTTCTCTTGCAATTGGGGTTTCGAGCGCGCTAAGTACCGAACGCAGACCGTAACAGCCAGCTGTTGACGGTTAACGCCTGTGCACACGGCCCATTCGACACTGCTACTTTTTTTTGTGGGGATCCATAGAAAGGGCACCACTATACTCGTTTCACTAGTGACGCAGTAAGGGAAGACTGCAGTGGCGAGTAAAAAAAAGTAAACCGTGTCACCGAGACAGGGCACTCGGCCCATTTTCTTTACCATAATTTTTTTGTGTCGGGAAGTCTCCAATCAGGGCCACGTTTTTCCTCTTGTTCATAATGCCGGCCATACTCTCATTCTCCAGCTAATCCTTCCAGTTGGTCTACCGACAAACTTCATGTCTACGGATCTAGTAAAAGCTACTACGGTTGTGGCAACTATTTTACTAGACAGTGTTAAGGATTTTTGGGTAAACCAATGCATCTTCAGGAAGGCATTACAGATCTGACCGAAAATTCTCAAGTACTGACTATAATTAGGTTTATCGAAACGTCGATAATTGTGGTTTAGTAATCCTGTTTAGCACCGAGCATAGCCCTAATATCTGCTATATAGAAAAGACATTACGGAAACCTTAAATAGTTTCCTGAAAACTATCCATGCACACTCCGCACATTTGAGTCGCTGCCAGAATCGCACGTACTCGCTAAATTGATAACCATCTGAAAAGTACTAGTAGAAGTCTACTTCAAGACGCTGATCTTCTCCGACCAGCCTCAGGCTGGTCTGTGTACCATGTCATGTAAGCGAGCAAGAAGGACGCCATGAATGAGCCATCACGTTGCTTGTGCTTCGTTGTACCAGCAGCTCTATGACTATGAATCTTGGGTAATTTTCGTTCTAACTGTCGATGTTATTAATGTTCTCTTAGCTTGAGGAAGACCCCTGTCTTGCTAAAAGGTGTCCAGCGAACAAACTGGCCCTGGAGGTCAAGACGGGCGGAGCGTTGATGTGATCAGTTCTAATCATCAGACTTACCAGTTAGCAAGCTGGGTCGCCACTAAACCAGCAGCAGCAGCAGCAAGATAGACTTAGACAAGGCCCGGCTACTTCGAGCTGAATATTGAAACGGTGGCGGGAAAAGATCGCGGGAGCATGGTATATATATATATATTTTAGTGGGCATGCATGTCCATGGCTGAGCCTTCGAAACATAATAGCAGTGAAGCCAACAGCCAGTGGCCGCGTATGACAGCCGCAGCAGTAGTATCAGCTAAGTCAAGCACAGCCGCAGCCCCGTCCATTGGGTTGTCAAGTGAAAACTTGGCCATCAGCCGACGAACGAATGGCATCAGCTTGTTGGCGGAAAGGCAGAGACTTCAGCAGGGAGCATCGGACCAAGCCTTCAATATCAATCCGTCGTTGAAAGGAGTACCTGCGCATGCCTAGGTATCCTGTTTGTGCGGCCTCTGGTAAGACATCAACACGGAACGGAATCACGGCCCGGGAGAATCGGCTAGCGCCAGCGGCAGCGGCTGCGCTGAATACAGGCAATGGTCCTTGCACGGAAGGATACAGTCTTTTCCGTTACGGCCTCCCGCTGTCAATAGCAAGAGAAGAAAAGAATCTAATAGTACGTGAGACGGAAGTAATATGTGGGCCGTGTACGTGCGAGTGAACGTACAACCACGCACGTAACGTATGTAGTTGTAATTCCGATTACAGTTAAAATGTTCATTCTAAATTTCCCGTAAACATAGTGAATTTTGTCGTTGTTTTCGCTTTTCTATGCTCGGGAGCACTCATTTTTGTTCATATAAATAATAACTTAAAACTTGTTCCACGACATTTTCAAGTTTATACGGACCAACTTATGTTACATTAAGACATTCAGCAATGGACACGTGGCAGTTGTCGAGAAAATTTCTATGTAACTGATTAATACTCACCAGAAAAGGTAACGTTATTTGGGCTAACCTATTCTAAATACGAATGATGAATGTAATCAATTTGACCGATCGTGCTAACTTTATAATTGTGTATAAATCTTCATTAAGGCGCCCTATGACGGTACTAGGGAGCCGAGAATATCAAAACTGAAAAAGTTATTTACAATTAAATATGATGGCCATATTTGATTTTAAATAAATGAACGGTCCGTGCTTGACAGGCTACTGGCTTTTTTCAAATTGGCTCTAAGTTTTATTAAACTTATTGAAACTCGTATCTCGTGACACAAATCCCAGATAAAGGTCGTCTTATCTGTTGTTGCCTATTGGTAGTAGGTGAACCTTAGCACCGATTGGCTGGGCTATTTTTTTTTCTAATGGGTTACTATTTCACAGAAATTCATTACGGTATCCTGAACCGAGGATAAAATAATCTATTATGTGTTCAACATAGTGGATCTTGCAAGGATGCAGAAATAAGAAACAAAACTCTAATGGTCCAGCACGCTCAAAGTAATCCGCCATCTGCCTGTGCAGCTTTTTCGGAATGCGCTTCCTCCATCGACATTCAGGCAGTTACATTGAGATGGCTCATGTAGCTACAACGAAATCGACGATTTTGCCTGAACCTCACTAAGCAATAAAAGCAATAACCAGTTATTTTCTTGTGCTTAGTTGTTTCCTAAAATTGTACCGAAATGCCGCTACTTGAAACAAAATACGTGCAAAATAAGTTAGGTTTTTTAATATGAATATGAGGTGGTCGCTGATAGTCTATACATGTTCATATCAATTTCAGATAAAACGTTCTACTAGAACCCTCTCCTAGTGTTTTGAAGATTTTATCTAATATGAAATACTGCCTGCATGTCAAGACACGATGCCAGTTAGGGATATGCTAATCTAAAGCAACGAACGGTTTCATTATTTATAAATCTAGTGTATAGGTGTCGCTGTTCCCTAAATCCTACTAGCTAACAAGATAATCACGTGATCAATATCTTGCGTTCAAATACGGTAATACAGATTGGTATTCTGCGATCGTTACGATAGTGGCTTCCATGTATCGGGTTTGCCCCTGCAAACCAAGGGATGATCTTCTCAAGAAGCAGTGCAGTAAGTTAACACTGACACTTTTCAAATTAGTAGAACCCAAAAAGAAACAATGGCTATTATTATTGGAAATGATGGACTAGGGATAATCGTACCAAGTAGCTTCATTCGTCTATTCCTAGCCATTTAAATAAGAATGTACTTAAAAGCAAACTTATAGTATATAGACATGTGTTTTTTGACCTTTTACAGATGTAAAGGTTCAATTCAATGTACAGTAAAATCGTTGTTTATAGATCTCACTAAACCAATCGGCCGTGTTATTAAACGAGCTTCAGAACGAGTATCTGATTTTAGAACCAGGAACTATACACTGCTTCTCTAAGGTCATAGGCTCGATGGCGGTAAATGTAAGTATAGTCTTGTAATATTATGTTGTAACATTTTCACATTATATATATCCCAGCGAATTTTAGCAGCAAAACGCAATGTTTTAACACACTGCATGTAGTAGCTATTTTATATGATTCAATATGCTCCAATAACAAATATTTTCCTCAATTACGCGCTTAACAGTCACCATTATCAATAGGTACCAGGCGCTATTTCGCCAAATTTCTTAATTATTACTCCTTTGAGCTACGCACAACCTCTATTTAAATTTACATCTAATTTATTTTAAATAATAATAAATAATTTTATTAATTAAATTACATCTAGTACATTTAAATTTAAACTCAAGTTTCCTGCAAAAAAATTCTTATGAGAAGTAAACATTTTCTGTGATGTTTAAGAAGGTAAAAATCTATTATCATCTTGAGCTCGGAACTTGCCAGTCTCACAGACAGCCGAAGCATTTATAAATTTTAAGTTAATAAAATACCCCAATCTCACCGTCCCTGTGTTCTCCCTCAAGTAGAATTCTAAGTAAATATCCGTTCTTCGTTTCTTTACCCAATGCACTTCTATGTTACAACAGTCAAATAAAACCCGGTTCTGTTTGTACGTTCTGCTGGCAACATTCACTCGACACAAACGACACCTTGCGATTTTTCCTATCTACAAGATTACATTGAATCGTTCTGTTGGCGTCTGAGTGGTCAACGCAAACGACTTCATAAACCCGTCATAAGTTCGGTATCGGCCTTTGCCAGCACCGGGGGGCAATCATGTTCATCTTAGAAAGATAGTCGCAAGACCGCTTCCAGCCTGCTTGCTGAAATCGTCGATCGCCGGCTACCATCAACAACCTGCTGGCGGCACTGTGACACAAACATCACCGTCAACGGCACTGCCAGCTGATGCCGTTGTGTGCACAAGGTATCCTTATGTCGTACTAAAAAGCTGTTGTCGGTTCCTGGCTGTTCAGAATGATAGGCCTGGCTGAGCATGAGTGCGTATGAAAATGAAAATATCGGTTGGAGTTAGCGCCCAAGACACAAAGGATTTGATGCCCACGAACCGATGTCCATGCGGCCCCGCCGATTTGCCGGCCTGTGTCACCCCTCATGATACCGATTCCATATAGGGTGGGTGAGGCCACTGCCGCTTTGTTGTCCCTAAGGAGAATGAACAATCCTTCAGTTGACGTAGGTGCGTCCCTTTTTGGGTTAGCAGCGTTGTGTCGAAAAGCCTAGACTACAACACCGGCCTCAGTTCTGCTGCTGCTACGGCCGGTAAGGGGTGCGGGACACTAGTCGCTAATATTTAGCAGAGGGACTCCTGGAGCGGCCGGTTCTTGCTGGCTAACTGGGTACGTTCTGCTATTCGTCTGCAGTGCGACTAAACAACCGTCTAGGGTTGGTTACACTATTGCTGGCGACAGACGCTTGAGCGACTGTCGATTGCTGTTTTGCTTGGGGAAGACCGGCCAGTTATGGGCTTAGGGCTATGAGCGCAGCGCTGTTTAGTCGATCCCTAGACAATTGTCTTTGATGCAAGAAATGGCAAAGCTGCACGCCATCCCGGACAGTTTTGCTTGCCCTGCTAACCCTCAGTTGTGCGGGAAACGTAGGAATCTATGAGTAGGAATTTGCTGTCATCCCCAACTTTTAGGGGGTTTGATTCTACAGCCCATTGCCCCTGCTAGCTTTGGCTGAATGGGTGGAAACTCAGCAATTGATGGGTTAAGGAAGGCATAACCGAACATTGCTTACTAACGCAATGCGAGCGACGTTTGTCCCAGTCTCAATTGTTCATATCCGAAAGCAGCCGAACTCTGTCGCGAAGTAGACCGAAGCATTGCAACGACTATGGCATAAACATCGGGGTCCTTTTCCTTCAGCAGCTCATATTTGCGTAAGAGAAAGGAGGGCAAGTAAAGAGTGAGCAGTACACTTACTGAGTGCGTGCGTGTCCCTGAGAAAGCGTGCAAGAGCAGCGGGGTAAGTTGCAATATAGAAAGCGCTTTAGCGCCTCGGCAACAGCATTATCACTTAACGTCGAAGCCATTACGTAGCCCTTGTGTTAGAGGCCGTGTTGAGACAACAGACAGTGCTAAGGGGATGGCAGGTGTTCTGTCGTTGTGCCGAATCGTCCTCGCATACAGGTCCTAGCATTGCTTCGCACCCCTCCTCCACTGCCCCTGTCTTTCTTCATAGTCGCCTTCGGGCCTACCCTAGTAGGCCGGGGGGTGGACACGTACCGCCCTTTGCATTAATTTTCAATCACGCCATCACTACAGAGCGACCTGCCGGAGTCCTGCCGACGACACATACAGGAGGACACAAACAGAATAGGACAACGGGACCAAGTCAGCCAGCCAGTCAGTTAAGCAGACAATACAAGCATCGAGCCGACCCTGTAGGCCACAGGAAAACGCCACCAAGACTTTCCCTCTCGCAGTTTCGTTGGGGGCTACCGCCAACGCCGCGGCTGGTGCCTACTCACGACCATTCGTTCGCTGTGACGAAGCTTGGTCTATTCGGATGGCGCCTATCAAAGCCCCGCCACTGACTGCCGCTGGCTACTAGAGACAGCGAAAAGTGAAGGCACACGGGACGGCCTGTAGTAACGCGGAACACAAAGGCATATACACAAACACAGAGGCAGGCCGACATAGCCAAGCAAAGTGTACGGTCACCACCCACACACGAGCAGGCGACTACGAAGGCACCGACGAAATCCTAGGAGGCGTCGTCAATATGTCAATCATATGCATATGTCAAGCAGCTTCTGCTGCGACTATTATTGGAAATCAACGAAGACTATCTGCTTACGAAGGGGTTTCATTTGGGGTCGTGGGTGACACTGTCTAAGCGATTCATTTTCAAACACAATGTAAACCTGGCTGTAAGGTAAACCGTAACTGGAACTTTGTTAAATGTATGAAAAGGGCGCAATAAAAACCAAATGAGAATAAAACCATCAGTGCTCCCGTACTTTGTGATCATGGCGTTATTTTATTCAAAGAAAGGGGAGTTAATGGACAAAACGGGATCATGTTTTGTGATTCGGCGGTCGGTATCTGTTGGCATCGTTTCATCGTTGGTGATACCATATCTTTTGCACGTTTCACTGCTTCGTACTTTTGCATCCCAACGCTCTAATATGCGTACGTACGTCGTATTCTTTTCAGCGATGCTTCTTCATGAAGACAATCGAATAACTTCAAACATTCTTTTCCGTTTAAATCAGTTGTACAAAAGGAATGAATCAGCGTACACCTAAGGTCGAGTCTCCACAAAGTGGAGGAACAATTTTTATATGTAAGTTGAATGCAGACTGATAATATAACTATAATGAACTTAACCAATGTCATCAATGCCTCTCATATACATGTATGTTTCAACTTTAGATCGGATCCGGAACTTACGCTATGCGAGAGGGGTGACCCTTATTATCTTGTGATACATCTAATGGATCTAATTACGACAAATTCCTACATTCCTACAAAATCTACCCCATTAACGAAGCGGGACATAGCAATAATATTGTCACTAGTGTATCGCGATAATTGCTTTTCCTTACAGTAAATCTTAGATAAAGTAAAAATAAATGGATAGGCTTCAGTTATTTATTTCTTCAATCAAAATCTTCAAAACATAGCTAGATCCTATGTTTTGTCCTACAAGCGGACAATCGGCCATCCATAAAGCTCATTTCGTCCGTCAAGGATATGCGATTTTTGTCTACAAGCTCAGTTGCTTTACTAGCTTGCATACCAAGCCTAGATTTTGACAACTATTTTACTTCAGTTCCTATATACCATTAAGAGATCCTATAGTTTCTAATTTTAGTCTGTGTGTTTTCAGTAAGCCACGAAAATGTCTAGTCTACTTGTTTCTGTGGCTTTTCTATGTGTTCGCCAATATTCCATCGAAATTACATAGCACTAAGATTGTTGCCTGCGAGTCTGGCGGCTTGAGTTCGAGTCCGTTCGAACATCTGCGAAAATCTTTAGGGTGAGCACCTCAGAGATCGTATAATTGAGTTACCTTAATATGATGGCCGATGTCGTGGTGGTCCTTTGTGCGTCCAAAGTAAAACATTAGCAAAAAATTTGACAAAAAGATTATATATATAAATATATAATTTGATAATCATGGATAGAGTAAACATATATCTGTCCCTATCCCTTGACGACTATATGAATCAAGTAAACTTTCATTTATCCGTATCGCGCCTTCAGTTGTTGACGCTAAGAAAAACGTCGTCAGTATCTAGCTCTGACGATATCCTATTTCTCATTGGCGGCCTCTTCATCTTCTTATGCTCCTTGACGTGCTTCAGCCCCTCGCGAGCTTCTTTTGCTTTATCGCCGGCGTCGCCGTCACCTACAACAACCCACTCTGGTCCCTTCGCTGCCAGTACTATCCAGGAATAATTGCCTCGGTACTATAGCAGTAGCTACCGACTCAACCATCTATCGAATCAGCAGGCTTGTGTGCGCCTGCGGTGGTCCACACACCATGAGCCTGCAGCCGCACCGTGCCCCCGGGGGCTATCCGGAGTCATAGCGGGCCTGGCTGGCCGTTCGTAGGATATCACTCGACTCAGCTGTATTCGCTCATCTTCCTCTTTTCCTCGTAGAGCTACCGCACGCTAGTAAGCGGTGAAAAGGGGATAACTGTAAGGGCAAATTGCGTATACAAGGACAATGGATTGAGAGGCAGCCTGTGCGTAGGCTGCGGGTCTTCGAGAGGGGTAGATGAACCCCTTCAATCGCCCGCGTTTTACCCAACTCCGTCGACCAACTGTGACGTCCTCTCTCGCTGCCCGCCTGCCTTTCTGGGATGCTGGAAGAACAGTTACCATGAGAGTGCCTCTATGTATAAGGCAGAGAGATAAACAACATCGGTGGACTCAGCCAGGCAGTCGCCTCAGGTCTGACGCTTCGACTTCCTAGTCTTCACTTTCTGCGTGTCGGAGCTCCTTATTCTCTCTTTTCGTCGCACTTGACCACTTACCAAGAAGCAACAACGCTGAGGCGCTGGCAAGCTCGTCAACCAGCAAACGTAGGGTGACCTAAACGGCCGAATCAGCTACGAACTGCCAGGCTAGTCCTACCACGGCTGCCATAGATGACTGTTGGCAACAACAGTCCGCGTAATCGGTTAGTTGGATAGGCGTCTGGCAAGGATTCTGGGCCTTGCTAGCAGCGCCTTTCAGCGAATACGCAGATGTAGATGAGGAAAAAAACGCTAATAACACTGCCCGTTTTCTTACTCCACACAGCACTCAGACATACAATAAACATACGATGACACAGACACATACGGACAGTCCCTCACATACATGAACGAGACTTTCACTAACAAGCAGCGAAGTCACCAGCATACGCAGTAAGCCCTCCTGTACGCTCGCGCAATAGGCTTCGTAGTTTTCCCTCGGTAGGTGAAGGCGCAGTGGAAGCCCGGACAGAATATGGCGGTCGGCTCTACTCCTCATCTGTGTTTGTCTCGCTGCCCGCGTGGGGGGTGGCGAAGCAAAGTGCAGCGGCAAGGAAAGATCTTGTCCGTCTTCTTGACCATAGACTCAGCGTAGCGAACGACTCGCTCTTTCGCTAGGTACTATGCCTGCCGACTAGTTGTTTGCCCCTAGGGCGGCCCTTACAAAGGCTCGGCCATACTGGTGCGCCTGCTGATGGCACTGTCACTGGCCACGGTTGTTAGCTAACTCGCTCGACGACGCCAGCGACAACTGTGATGGTTCGGACTACAACGGCAATGATGGCGGAGACGCTTTGGTCTCGTTTCGGCAATAAGCTCAACCCTCCTCATCTCGAGTCTCTGCTTCGCCGGTAGGTAGACTGACCAGCTGGTTATCCGGTAGGTCGTCAGTCGACGAGCGTCCAATGGGAAGACAATCAGGATAGATATGGGCTCGGGAGGAGGGGGGGAGCGGCAGCGGTAAGGTAAAACGAAAGAAACGGGCAATATTTCTTAGTACCGCTGAGGGTCCGGGGGGGGAGGGGGGGAGCATGCAACATTCGCCATTATTGCAGTGGGACAAGAAGGATCTAGGTATGAAACTTAATTGTGAGCGACGACATTAATTGCGTGGTGAGGTATAAGGAGCCCCAAGTGCTGACTCTCCGGTGGAGCTGACGGATGTGTATTGACTTCTTATTATACGTAGGAGTGGTATGATATTGCTGGACATCCACCCAACGTGGGATATTTAAATTTGCCCAAAATCAGCATTTAGACGTCTTTCTTAATTAACGTTACCGGTGAATGTGGATCACTGGATTATGATATGTTGGGTGGGATATCTCTAGACAATTGGTATCAACAGTTTATGCAATACAACGGCAAAAATATAAAACGACGTAGACTCGACATAACTTGCGCAATACATTAATCAAAAAATGATTTCGCATAGCGGAAGAATGGCTACGTTCTTCTGCCAAATCCCTATTCCGAGACAGGATAGAGACAATGGGTCGACTGAACCAAAATGAACTATCTGGGGGTGCTTGGAAGGTGCAGCACGCTTGTCAACATCCATGGCGTATGTCAGCTATAACCCCCTTATTTTTCCCCAACATATTCTATCAGTTACCTTCTATCCGTCTGCCGTCTGCTTACCTCTCTGCTAACACCGTTGGCCTGGCCTCTTGGATTGACGAAGGCCATGTGGTTACTCCCAGGCATCCGCCACCAGCGAGTCTACCAGAAGTCAACCTGCCGCCCTGTAGCCTCGTCGCTAATAAGCTTCATGGAATACTCACACACAGAGACTCAGCCATAGTCACACATTGTCCACGTGTGATCTACCGCCTGTAGACAGGGTAACTTTCTTCGCGGCCAGCGTTTGCGCTCACTGGACATCACGAGCTTATGATGACGCTATGATGAACAGCCATTGTGACCATAGATAACTCTTCGCGGTTCGTTGCAAAGGTTATTTTGGTAGAGGGGGAATCGGGACATGGTAGCCAATAGGTGGTCGTATCGCTGCCAAAAAAAACAGTGCTAAAGATTAGTAGAAACTAGGGCAGGGTATGCTAGCGGGAAGCTTCACTGGATGAAGTAGACGGCGTACATATATGTATGCAGTCGGGACGTATTGCTCAATTGTTCAATAAAAATCATTCGTTACATATTAAAAATGGCATTTTATGTTAAGTGGAATATGATATAGAATTCGCTGTTCCAAACAGAACAGGCTGGGTGGGCATCTACCAAGTGAGTCTTCAAGGCTTACCTTCTTAACCGGGCGCTACACAAGACAGCTGTAGTAAGTACGTTTTATAGTGGCAAAGGTGGCTCAAAAACGGTTTCATCAAGCTCCAGAACTCAGTCATAACGTTCTGTTTAGGATGAGTATGCCGCTTTCGAACGGCCCTCTAACATTCAGAGTCACCGTATTGGCAGCTTAAGCGTTTTATTATTATCGGAACCTGAAGGATAAAAACGTATCAAAAATGGGTGATGATTTCTGTCCTAGTAATGTTTTACTTTGAAACCAAGACTCAACGTAAAGTTCCGTCCGATACATTTCGTCTGCTTAGCAGTGGTGGTACCTAGCAGCTGGCCAGAAACAGGCGACTTTGGGGAAAGAAAGACAACTGAAGGTAACGACGCTCCGAATACCTTCTGTAACTTTCACAGCAACCAAAAAAAAGGGCTCAGCAAAAAATAAGTACAATACGCTGATCTTACGTAAGTTTCTCTGACTTTAAATAAGAGCAATAATACTACGTTGATGATTTTGCATTATAATATAGATAAATATTGTGTATAAATCTATTTTGTGGTAGGCCGTTAATGTCCATCTGTATAAAGCAGTTCAAGAATTACTTGAGCAACATTATCGTATGGATATTTCAATGGGCAATCGTCAGACACGCAGAGTTGTAGTGAAAAGGGCCAACGGTATCACACCACATACTGCAGCCATTGTCGAATCATTCGATCTGCCATCGCGCTCAGCTTCCTTATACGCATCACACTGAGTAGTAAACAGATTTCTAATTGAACGGATGTTTTCTGTGAATTTTGGTTTGCAGCACAGATACCTAGGTAAAAATGCCTAACTCTAAGAGACATGATTTCAGATTTCAGATCGTACCATTATTGTACAAATTGAGGAGCAACAACATGCTCGCAGATAAAAAAAATTCTATTGACACCCGTGCCTTCCTTGAACGCTGGCTTACTCTGACCTGAAACAACCCTGTTTCACTCATGGCTATCAGCTTCCCGTCTGCCATCTTACATTTTTACATCACATGTGCGATTAGCCGAGGGGCGGCGTGGACTGCATCATTAATGGGCATCTCTTGGTAACTATGAAGGTGAGGCCATCGTTGGTCCAAATTTTAAAGCCCCAGATATAGTATTAGACGTTAAAAAAGAGCCAAGTTTACTAAGAGTGGTTCCGTCGGCAACGACAGATGCCCCGGGGCAATGTCAACACGACTAGGCAATAGTAAAGATTTTAGCCTACATTGCCATTTTGAAATACAACGTCTGGGTGAGATAAAATCGTTCTCTTCTATTCCTAACATTCAAAGACTGTATGTCATTTCATCACCCCCAGAAGTAGATAGTCCATCCTCTGCTAGACATAATACTTTATCAGTAGCAGCCATAAGACCCAATCAGTTTCCTAGGTTGCCACACTTAAAAACAAGCATCCATTATTTGTAATAAACTAATAAAGGAGATTCCGAAATATCTAGCTCTTTTCATATTTTTCCAACGTTTTTAATTGCACCATCGAAAATCGATGGTTAGAATCCCAAGACGAGGCACATATCCACAGCGAGCCTCAACTTTAGGAACTTGACGCGAATAAATAAAAAAAAAATAAGTACATCTCAATGCGTTCATTAGTGATTGGATAAAGCGGTACATATACCCAAATCCACCTGGTGACGGTATACGATCGTTCTTTAACAGCGGTACAATAATCAAAGTATCTACTATCATTTTAGGTCCATTGACCAGTCGCTATTACTAAAATACCGCTGGCACATATTATTACCGCTACAAAGGCCGGACGCAGACCCACCAGGTTCAGATACCCACCATGCCTTCACATGACATCACAGACGCGCCACGATTATTAATGACTAAGAGTGATGGTGAGATAAACATAGCGGACTGAGCCGGAATCGCTCTGGGTGGAACGATCGACCCGTCGTCGTCGTCGCAGAAGTCGCCGGCTGCTTAGGAAGCTCTCTCCGCTGCCGGTTGCCTGCCATTAGCCAATTAATAGTCCCAGCTCATTAACACCGATTCGATCGCACTCACAGCCGCAGCGATTCGCGGTACCTTTAGCATTAGCTTCCTGCCGCTGTTACCACCCGCGACTACGGCCCGTAGTTCAGCTATGCACTCCAACGAAGACGGTTGGTATCGATGGTAGGATCACGGCAGAAGCACCGCAGCAGTACCAGCAACAGTTCCTTCAAGCGGAAATCAAAGTGGACCCTGTTCTGTCCCGGAATTGGGTCGAAGGGACGGTACCGTTCGGCAAGCATGCCGTCGATCTATTCGAAGGACTCGCTATGGAAGGCCTAGGGCTGGCTCCTAATGGTGGTTCCTTAGCGGAGCGGACTTCCTGCACGAGTTCTCGCGTACGTAGCACATGTGTAAAGTTGACCGATCTCGGTGTCGTGTCGTTCCTTCGTCTCTCGTTCGTGAGAAAACTTGCCACCAGCACAGCGCGTCGTAGCGTGGCAGGAGGATGTCTTCGTTCAGGAGTACAAAAAGGAAAGACCAGACGACAAAAAGCTGTGTTTCGTTTTAATTTGTAACGTGACTAAATAATACTAGTGACGAAAGCGGTTTTTTGAACTTAGTGTAACTTTCAGGTGGACGTTATTTATCCCGTCAGTTGAGTGATTCCAAATATCTGCTGTGAGGAAGGAGTGCCATGCACGCCAGGACAAAGAGCCATTGATAAGACTAACCAAGGCCTATGAGGTCTGTCGTTTGTACAAATAATACTCGACTCTGATTTAAAATAGTGGCCGTGGATTTCCGAAGAGTTCGTTCTAAAAATAGGACAGAAGGAAGGAAATATTTAGAATGCGGCAGCTTTTACCCTTGATGTTCAACATTTTAAGTGATACAAATAGGCAAGAACGGCCGGAGGGATGGTGTGTTTAAAGGCAAGCTGGCAGATGAAATTGTGACGTCATGATGAAGTATTTTGGAAGACTGCGTGCCTTAGCATTGTCGAAAAGCACGATTCTCTCATAAGTTTAATGTGAAATTACTGACTGGCAACGTCGTTTTAAGATCCCCCATAATGCAAGTACCGCAGGAACACCGGTTATAGATTTCTGAGATTCGGACTTGCTATTCCAGTTGGCCAAAGAACCAGTCAATCGTAGACGTTATGTGACAAACGGTTGTGTATGATCGTCTATTAAGTTGATATACTTAGAGAATAATGTCTTCTGATACTACTAGGCTATACTGAAGGCGATTGTTACCGATAACCCTTGTGCTATGGCAAGAAGAGTTTCATATCGTCTTGATACTTGTCGTTCTTGTTTGCCTTTGTCTTTAATGGAAATATGCCTTAAGCGCTTTTGCCACTAAAAGAAATAAGCATTGGATGCCCGAGGGCCATCGACCCATATAAGAACTGTTTTCGTTAAACTTTTTATCTAAACATTATCATATCAGTTGAGAAGGAGCTTCCCCTTAACAAGAACATGACAATCCAGTTCCCCACAGATCTCACTACGTATCACATTGAATGGGGGTGGTCCTAAACAGTGGCACCATAGTAGTCATGATTTTGTTTTCTGACATGGTATTGTTTCAGCACGCGCACATGTCGAAAAGACGGTTAGTACCAGTAACGATGAGACGAAGCCCTCCTTCCAACATTTAAAGTCCCTCTAAACGTTCAACTGACGCTAAAAAAGCAGTTGTATCCATTTGTCTCCAGGTGCGCTATAGAAACTTCGACTGATAAGGGGCGTTTTTGTTCTTGTCAATGTCGGTATTGTCGCTGGACTAACCGTTTATCGTCGAGCATTCGTGGCTCACTATGCTCATACCATTAACATCATTTTCATACCAGCTGAAACGCTATGAATAAGATCAAAAATCACTGAATGTTTACGTAAACTTTTCACTGTTTACGCGTACGGCCATCGATTTAACCGTAGCTTACACATGTGTAGACGAGAAAGCTGTAAATTCGTTTTCGGTTTTCCACTCCTATCGAAATCATTCGTATTTGTTTGTGCTTTCATATGTGCTTTGTATAAAACATATGTGTGTCTTACACAAGGCACATATGGTGGTGCAAAGCACACCGGCGGCAATGAGACAGAACGAAAACGAGATAATCACACTACAGTTTTGTTTATATAATGCATGTCTAAATAAAGTATAACATAAAAATATGCCGATACGAAGAAAGCTCGATCTTTTTCCAACAATCGGCAAAACGATCGATGATTTGAATCGTTTGACATATACAAGTAACTAAAGTTAATAGCAACTTTATCTGCATATCGGGACAACTGGTAATGGGCATTTGCTTTAAAAATATTCTACAAACGTTTGTATTGCTCTAAACGGTAATACCGTGTGCGATTATAACGGTTTGTATCGGCAGAATTGGTGCCAAAAGCAAAAACGGCTTCGTAATGAATATGATTTTCTTGTCCTTAATGAGATCTTGCCTGCCTGCTGGCTAGATGCCTGAAAAAATTACCTAGAATATCCGTAATTAAAGCAATACTTCTAACGATTCGATCAAATCGTCGAACGACTAGGATCCACAGGAATAACAAGTAATGAAAATACGGCATTATTTACCCTATCTGAATCCCACTGGCCTCGATGGAAGATCTGAAGGTCTGATCGAATTAATGGACGCATCAGATAAGACGTTGATGCGTGGTTTCAGCTAGCTATAGGGCCAACGGCCAATCGCCAAAGCGACGGTCGCAACAGGCCTTCCGCAAGAGTCTTGCTGTCGATTTTAGCATCCGGTGGCGGAGGGGCTATTTCTCTTTAGCACCGAACTCCTTTTCATGTAATACTACGGACTGATAAACTAGTCCTCGTTGTACCGATCCTTCTCTTGCCCTTTGAGTATCTTCGCAGGCGACTTTGGCGGTGGGTCGTCGGCACCAAGTGATCAGCGATTCACGGCGTCCTCTGCACGTCGTTACGCAAATGTCTGTGCTGCTTACTGTCAGAGGGGCAACGTGGGCCTGCTGCGGGCCCGTAGCCGCGCGTTCATCCTAAGGAGAATCTACTCAACGAACAGCGATGCTTTCGCACAGTGAGAAGGGGGGGGGAGAGGGGGTCACTCGTCTTTACGCCAATAGCGCAAACGAGGTTCCTGTCACGCAGTCGCTGAATGCCCCCCCCCCCCCCCATCCACTACTTGCCAAACGCTCTCTGATGTGGCAAGAAATCTAGCACTGCTAAGTAAAGTAGAAAGAGGAAAAAAGACCGCGAAGTGCGGTCGGCTTACGAGCACAAACCAATTGAATACTATCAACCATGATCCAGAAGATACGGCGTCGAAGTCAAATAGGGCGGACCTGCACGCTGACAACCACAGATCAGGACTGCAGCTGAAGAATACGCGAACTGAGTAAGAGAGAAAATACGGTACTCAAAGCTAGAAGTTTTGCGTGACCAAAATGGGCAAACAGATAGATTCACGTAATGTGCATTATAGGTCTTTTATTTTACCCAACTACATCATTTTGATGCCTGTACGCTTCAACAACGTGTATACAATGTTTGAGGTACCTATCGTTAATTTGGTACTATCCCTCAACGAATATCGAAGTACACTTTTCGTTAACAAGTTCAGCGTTAGCATTATCTGTACCATGTACTTGATAGAAACGTTATCTTATGCACACTTTTTTAAGCTTTATATCGCATGGCAGTGCATCGTTCTTTTGTCGTTTTTGTTGACGCTGAAATTCCAAATAGTCTACACCCCGTAACTCACCCCGCGCAGTTCCTTGTTACTATAACCTTATATAAGACGCTAATAAAGAGAAGCACCAGGAGGCTAATCTTTTAGTTACTAATTGACTGCTGTCGCATTACACTAAAACAGCAACCGAGCTTGCCATTGCTAGCAAAGCTGGTAAGTACGCTATCTGCAAAAGTTGGAAAATATGCAACGCTAACAGCTATCCCTTCATTCTATTCGCTGCAAAAGAGTTCCACTTTGCCGGAGGCCTAAGTCGCTCTAGCATTTTCCCGAAAAACGTGCAGTCCCACTACCCCCTCCGATTTTGTCCCAGGTACTTCTACAGCGAGTTTTCTGTTACGTCGGGCGAACACGATTTCGTATTGCCTTTCTTCAATCCTTGCAAAGAACTTCTCGTCCTATTCAGCAACTATATGGTTCGGCCCTGAACTAGCTTACCCTAGCCATCTGCTTCTCGCTTCCCCTACATTAAGCCATTTCAATTCCTGTTCTGGGACCACGCCATACTGACCCGTATTTCTTTGTATACTTTACGATGCGCTCAATTTCATTGATTTTGAGCGGTTGCTACCATTTCTAGTTGCTAGTATCATCCGCGAATGCCGACACCAGCTCCTTCGGCACCTGCTCTCAGGATTCGCCCACTGAAAACTTTGTGAGTTGGAGCAGAGCACCCGGGTGGTGATGGCGATGGCCCTGTGTGGGCGCAGTCCCAACCAATAGGCTGCCTGAATTCACTCTATAGCAGGAGACGAGGCAGCAAGGTTTTGTCGTAGTTGTTAGTAACGCAGCTGGTTCGGCTGTTGTCGATTATGTTGTTGTTACCGTCATTGTTGTTGTTGTTGTTCCAACGTTTCAACTATCTCGCCCTCCCCAGCGCAAACTTCAACCCCGTTTTTGCCGCTTTCCCCAGCAACCCTCAGAACCCCATCTTCACTTTCGCTTCTCTCTCCGCGGTAACTTCGCTCATACCAGAAGAAATCCTCTAACTACTCCGTTCCGACATTTCCTTCGCAGGTGAAAAGCCAGGCCGACTTTATTCGTTCCCTTGCCCCTCTGTTCCACCCTTTTCACACGGCTGCTATCGCTGCTCTTTTTCCATCCTCTCAAAAGTGTAGAAAGGGCAAGCGGCGGTGGGACGGCCTCTATAGCCGCTATCACTTTGGTGCCCAAATCCCAGCCAAACGTGGAGCCGAACCGGCTTAAGTTGAGACCTTCGCCTCGAGCTGGCGCCGCTTCCAACATTTAATAGCACCACCCACAGCCGCTGAGCGACTAAGTGATGCGTTTACGTGCAACCCCCAACGCTCCAGTGGCTTAACGCAGAGGCAGGCAAGAAAGCACCGTGAAACTCTGTAACTACGCAAGCCAAATCCTATGCGACCCAATGAACGTTCCAATGGAGGAGCTTCCCCACGAAAGTGGTGTCACTAAATTTCAGTCAACGTAATGGGGGCAATAGCAACTTTCGCGAGGACCCAGAAGCAGTGGAAAGCGTCAAAGTAAAAGGGAGAGAGAAGTTGGGCCCGTTTGAAAATAAGAGAATAGAGCAGAAATTGAGAGAGAGAAAGGACTGGGAACCTTTGAGGGAGAGCAGGAGAAAGGGAGTTAGCAGGAGAAAAACGTTACCGAAAAAGGAACCGTTGGACCGGGAACCGTGCGCTGACGCGCGAGTTCGACAGGCATCGGGAGCCCCCATGGTGCGGAACATGTCTGGCGCTTTTCGAGGGAGAGTCCGGAGACATTAAATAGAGGGGGCGGGGAGTCTGAGAAAGCAGTTCTCTCGCTCCTCCGTTAGCCAGCAACAGCAGCAGTAGCAACGGTTGTTTTTGTTGTTAGCAACAGATGGACAGCGCAATAATATTGGATAACTTCAACAATCTCGGCTCATATTCAAATGCGCCCGCTGATTTACATGTTGTTCCATGGATATTTCTGATTAAAAAAAATGCCTATATATAAGTTGGAATAATATTTGCCAGATATATGTATATACACGCGGATGTATATATACATATTTTTTTTTCTTCTGTTTTTTTTTCACATACGAAGAACGATGCATTGAAGCTATGGAGGTGGACGGTGAATTTTTTAGCAAACTTAAAACAACAGTAGATGTCATCCGGAAAAGTACAGATGATTTTTGCGATTGCCATCGTGTGAAACTGCTTAACAAGTGTGTCTATTTTTATCTCTTAGATATAGGATGTAGCAGTAATTCTATAACTGTTGGGTTTCTTAGAAGTAGTAGACAGTGAAATATAAACAAATATAGCTTCGAATTAAACATTGTTTCCCCAATTTTTCCGGGCTGTTTAGAAGAGTGTATGCATATCCTTTCGGGGAATTACCTCTATACGATGTTTCTTCTATTTCAGGTAGAAAGGTTTGCTTATTTGGATGAAACGCTCATACACGGATAAATTATGGACAGAAGCTGCTATTCATATAAACAACAATAAGGAACATTGTCGCGCCTTTGAAAAGAATATACGGTATTATTTGCCGTTGGCCATATAGTTGTACTTATGTTGTCTCATACTGTCCAGTACCAAACGTATGTCATTTACCAGCTCAGCAGAAGTAATACTCTATTCTATCGTGTGTGTCTCTATTAACGAGACATTATGAGCATTGCGCCTCTAGGGGTTCTTGACGGCTGGCAGTCTAAGCTAGGATGTTTGTCCCAGATCACTGCGACCAGTAAAAAATAAACCTGAAAAAATTGTCAACTGTAAATAATAGATTTTCGAATATTGGTTTTCTCTCATCTTTGGAAAGCCGTCTTCGGACCGTCTGCTTCAGGCCATTTAGTATATGGTAGGTGAAGGATATTAGGTAGCATCGTTATATTATTATGATGCTCAGGTTCTCCGTTGAAAAAACTGATGTTTCGAATTTTGAAAATTCGAAGTAAACAATTAAGCTAAATAGATCGACTAGAAATAATTGCAAGGTACTTACATTTTTAAAAAAGTTTCCTTGGGTTCGTTTGTGCTGAACACATATGTCAGCTGAAGCTATGAATAATGCTACAAAACGTGGCCTAATCACTCATTTAGCACGTAACATGTATATATTTTATTACATAACCACGCTTTATATACTACTTTCCAAGCAAACCGTTCCACCAAGTCTTCGTATGAAATCTCAGCAAAAATGCTGCCCTCCTAGTGTTAATCTAAGCGCGCCTTAGCAATCTTAACGCCCCGCCCTGCTGCTACGCGGCAGCAGGCCTCTCTGATCACAAAGTTTTCTTAAAATAAGAGGAGGGTCTCGCTTCCTCAAAAGGCTCAGATCCTGCTACTGCTGCAGCCTCCGCCGCCATAGCCCCGGACAGTGACGTCCGCACAATCGCTCTCGATGCTGCCCTCTCACCGCGGCGTTTTGGGGCGGAGCCTACCTCGAAACGCGTAGCAGAAACGCCGTTCAACGAGTGACCCCCGTTCACTCTCCCCTGTCGAAACTTCAGCCAAAGCGAAAATAACCAGCATGAGGCAAAGGCGCTTCTACCGTAGGCGGCTTTCAATAGCCTCCCTGTCCCTTCTAAAGCCCGAAGCCCCCTCCGACGACTGCAGTAGCGGCACCAGCCACCGCCGCTCTTCGCCCCTGTCGCAATCGGCCTCCCAGCCAGTGCCACAATGTTCGGAGCCCTTCCACACTTTAAAACTGTGAGACCGGGGCGCCGCAGGCGAATAGAGAGAGTCATGCGAGCGTCGATGGCGATAGCGGAGTTCTCCCCTCCGAACACCCCCAAGGGACTTCCCTACCTCCTTTCTAAAGCCCTCCATGACACCACATAGGCACGACTGACAAACGAACTCGTAGAGCGACTTCTCTTCGAATAGCTGCGAATAGAGGCAAGAGCTTGGAGCTCGAGAAGCCTGTTCTCGGATCGCTGACGAGTGCGTGCTGCATCCCGCGTCCTCTAACGCAGCAGCCTGCTAGTACAGCTAACTGCGGGTGGAGTTCTAAAGTTGAGCGGACTGGCTGGCTAAACTCAGCTTTGGCCCAGTGAAGAACGGCAGGAGGGGTTGTTGGCGGAGGCGGTCCCAGCAGGAAAACTGGTATATGGCAAGTATAAGATAGCAGCTTCGAATAGAACAGTCGTTTCGAGAATAGAAAGGTGCAGCAGTCCTCCCTTAAAGTCGCTGCAGCGGCGCCCCCGTCGAACTTCTAGGCGCCGCCTTGGGACAGCCTTGGACTGCTAAATCGTGGAACGGGGTCACGCGGCATCGGCCAGGTTGCTTACTCAGACGAGTCGCTTCACACAGAGTCGTGGGTTTCCATACAAGAGACCCTACAAATACACGCACAGAGTTCTAAAGAATTATGCTGGAACAGGACCAGTGGGGATCGGAAGGGAAGAGCCAGTGCGAATGGACCCGGCACACGGCTTACAAGGGAGGGCGATCAAAATGGCAGCTGCTGAAAGGGCAGTGAGAACTCTAAACGTAGCTAGCGGCACTTCGAGGATTCTCAAAATAATGTTGCCAGGCGAAAAGGACATAATGTGTAATTTGGAGGAAGTGTACGACGAATTGGTCTAGCTGGGCGGGTCAGCATTACCATACCAAGCTTCTGAAGTCCTTGCATTTTATTAAAGGAGCAGTGTATAGGCCGGATTTGAGAACACAAGGCCTTTAAACTATAATATATACGGATGGACTTCGCAGCTTATATACTTCTTTGAATATTCCGTCAAATATTAATATGGAGAGCTAGACCGTCAATGTAACAAAACGTTCCCGTGATGCCATCCTCAAAGGATTTATAGTGAGCCGTATGACTAAACAGAATCGAAACGAAAATTTCGATTCTTTTCGATATCCACTTATGATAACGTTAAGGTTCACTAAATAGGCCTATGCCATGCCTGTTGTTGTACCTAACGATGAAATTACTGTGAAAAAAAAAAGTATAGATTTATGGTTCATTTAGTTTTTAGGCAGCATTTAAATTTTACTTTCACTGTTATTTAGCGTTCAATGAAACGGCTTGCTGTCTTCTAGCCGAGTTTCCTTTGAGTTGCCTCGTTTTGTCGTCCATGCTTTGTTGTTCTGTTGTTAGCCCAATCTCACAAAACATGGATTCACCTATGGGACGGTACCTCGCACATATTGAAGAGGCGCACATAGGCCATTATACCCCCGCTCTTCTTATTTGGTGTCTCATCTGCCGCCTTCTCTGCAACTTCCACTGTGACAACTATCCCCGTGGCGGGTAGGCCCAGCATAACATAACTCCGCACAAACAGCAGACTTGCACCGGCAGTTCCAGCAGTGCGCCGTTATTGTGGAGGTTGTAACGGCTGTCCCAAGACCAGTAGAGGCAGGAGGATGCAAAACTAGCGAACGAAACGCCTGCCACCAAGGCAATAGCGACCACAGTAGCAACAGCAGAAGCAGCGGCAGCGACAACAAAGCAAAATTGATGCGTCTCATAAAATATGTATCCTGCAGCTCTACCGACGCTCGGATGAGGGTGGTGCCACCACCACTGGCCTCGAACCCCCGAGGTCCCAGGTCACCATCGTCATCAGTCCGCCTTTTGTATTCGCCGTTCTTCTTTTGCGCCCTCTTTCTTCGTCCTCTCCTCAACCATTCCTTGTTGCCCTCCTGAATCCTTCCTGAATGGTGATGGTCGAGAAGGGAGAAGGGAGGGGGTAACGTACCACAACAAGCAGGTGCTTGTTTGCCAGTGTACAACACAAAGCCCACACAGAACACATCGTAGATAGCAGCTGTACCAAAGCTCCATGGCGACCGCCGTTACCACCACGACCGAGCATCGCTGCTTCTGCGGCGCACTGAGTAGTGTGGTGCTTCGATTATGATGCGTGCGACTGCAGCTTTTGCAACGTGCAAAGGCCATAACTGTTCTTGTGGCAACGTAGAAGTAACGATGCTGTTGTCGTCTTCTCGGGAACCTGTAAACCACGAACCAATGAAAAAATCGTCTGCATCGGTTAATATAACCATAGGAGAAGGACGATGTCATTTGATGCGGTTGCGCAGTGACAGAGCGAGCAGATCATAGAGACCAAGTCTCCTAAATCTTTCAAAGGCCTTTCAGATTTGTTGGCGACTTTAGCCGTTGCTCTTTTAGCAGCAAACCAATTAGAAACAGCGCGTCATTGATATAGTAGCGTGATGCATCGGATATGCGCTTCATACCCTTCAAGTGTCCCTCATTGACCCGTCGTTGTCCTCGTTTCTATAGCTGCGTTGATTCCTGCTAGGGCCGAGACGTCATTCTGAAACACCATGCTACGTTATGTTGCCGGAAGCTGAGGAAGTAAGTTGTTGAGCAGGGGGGGGAGGGGGAACGACAGTGGATACAAAGCGCGTGCACCCATATGCAACGGGAATTAGGGAAGGACTACCTCGCGTAGAGTCGTGTTGGTTTGTGTGCGTCGTATAACGCTGGTGGAACCGGGGGCTACTAAAAATAGTGGCGTCAGGATCCGCTGGTGGTAGGAGACGGTATAGCAGAAATGGTTAGTGCCATTTGTAGCATAATAAAAAGGTTATAGACAATTTCAGGTCAGTAGTACAAATATAGATTTCGATGCGAAAAAGCAGAAGCGGCTATGTAAACAGGAACTGTTTTCTAACCACTGTTTGTTGATTCTCAGATCCAAGATAGCGGGCAGCAAACCTCGTAACGTGAATATGAGAATGAGACCCATGTACTCCTCCTTTCGTCTGTTCAGTTCAGATTTGCGGGATTGCTGGCTGCGGGGTCGGCTTTTAGCAATAGCCCGCCACTGGTACCCCGACTTTAGGCGGATGGTAAGGCCATCAAGTAACAATACTTTCAAGTAATAGGCAGACTACGGCTCAGCCTCAGCAAGTCATCTAACTCAGTCCGATAGTCGCGGAGCCAGTCTAGATACTGCCTTTCCCTCACAAAGCAACCATAGTAGCGCCACCGCATGAGTAGGAGCTCCTTTCTGAGCAGATCGCGCGAGCGAACCAGCAAGGCGACAGAGCAGCACTACTGTGCTAGATTGGAGAAAATGGCGCTGCTGGAGAGTGCCAACGCCATCAGCACCGCCAGCCTTAACCCAAACGCCCCCGGCAGAAGTTTCCCCCCACCTTTTTTGCCCTTCCCCAAAACGTTCCCTCAAAGAGCCTACCCAGATGGAAGTGGGTGGCCGACTGCTCGTTCATCCCCGTCGTGCTGATACCCTCTGGCCGTCTGGTTGGCCTGGTTAGCTTGGTTGTGGCTCCATGGCTATAGAGCCACAGATATATGGTAGAAGCAGCTCTGGCCTGAAGCTAGCAGTTGGGTCTTTGTTGGGGCTTGTCGACGTGGAGGCACAGGGGACGGCCCTACGCGACACCAAACCTCCCAGCTATAACCCCCACCTAATACCCAAGCACCTTCCTCGTTCCTTCCCCTTCCTGTTCGCTCGCCCCATACTTTGTTGGGAGCGGGAACTGTTTGGAAGTAGAGAGAGGGTGGAAGCCTTAGGAGAAGCTGCGCCTTTCGTCTTCTCGTTCTGTGTTTCTTTTTCCTCGTCCAGCGGAGACCCAACCGACCAATCAACCAACCAACCAACTCCTACATAGCCCCAATGCCGTTGCTGCTGCTGCTGCTGCCACCACCACCATTGCTGGTAGACGCCCAGCACCGCAGCCGCCGCTGCCGCCGAGATGAGGGAAGAGAACGAAGCCTCACAGCCCCATACGAGTCTCAGAACCCTCACACGCGCCTGATGCCATCACTGCTGCTGCTGAGGCAAACCGAGTTCTGCAGAACGCGCGTCAAAGAACAGAACGATAGAGACCAAAAAATGAATGAAAGCCAAGGAGAGGGAGAAAAACCAACCCCACAACGGCGGACGAACAAAAGAAGGAAAAGTACGGGATAAAACGAGCGATGCGGAGGAGCAGGATGAGGAGGAGGAGGTAGCAGAACACAGAGAAGGCGCACTAGCCGACGCAGAAGCAGCAGACGACGCGCTCGATGCGCTGGGTGGAAAACGAGGAAAAAGAGGGAAGCCGCCTTCTTCCTCTTTTTTCGCTGTCCACGCTTCTGTTTCTGGGGTCTGATAGAAACAGACAGACAAAGAGCGAAACAGGGAGAAGAAGGAAGAAGGGAGAGGGATAGAGAAAAAGGAGAAGGGAACGCTAGCAGCAGGGAAAAGTGTGAGCGGACAAAAATCAGAGAGAAAGAAAGAAATAAAGAAATGCCGCCGAAAAATATAAGAGAGGAGAAAAACAGGGCGCGAATGAATGAGTGTGTGAGTGAAAGACTAGGAGAGAGAAGGGCAGAATTAAAAAGTGTGAGAGGTGTGCGTCGGACGAAAAACGACGAAGAGGAAAAGGACTGAAGGAACAAAAAGGGGGCAGCTAAAGATGGTTAACAAAAGACACGCGACGTGAGCGACAAAGATGGAAACTGGAAGAAAATTGGGGGAGAAATCGAGTCGATATAAAAGCGAGAGGGAACAGACACAAACGGAGAGAAGAGAAAAACTAACAGAAATCAGAAAGAAGAAGGACACGACGACGGTGCAGAGAAGGAGAAAGAAAAGAAGTAAGACTCTTATAGGAAGGAGGAATTTTGCGCGTGTGTGTTTCCGCCGTTGGAAAAGAAAGCGGATTGCGAAGAGAAGATGCTGGACACAGAACAGAAAAGGGAAAGAGAGATGTGGAGAGAGAGAAAGGGAAAGAGAAAATATAGCCAAGCGAAAGAAAGGGTAGGGAAGTTGAGAGTAGAGAAGGTACAATTGTGGAGAAAGGGAATATTCTTAGGAGTATTTTTGCAGAGCGCCAACAGCAGCAGCAGCAGCAAAAGCTGAACGGAGCCAGAGCAGAGAAATGGAATGTTTGGTTGCTTTCCACTGCTGGCCGGCGACGGTAGCAGTGACGGGAGCCTCATCATCAGCTCCAAAGCACTGGGTAAGGCTGGGTCTTCCTTTCGATTCAAGAAACCCTGGTCGCAACTAGTCCCTAGTTCCCAGAAAGATGCCTTAACTCTGCCCTCGTCTTCGTTCTACTTCCCTGCGCAGCGTACTTACTTTCCCTTAGATCTGTGGTTGCTGCTGCCGCCAGGTCTACCACCGTAGTTCCATCGTGCTGTCGCTAAGGAAAGGAGCTGCTCCTGGTCGCACTACCACCTGCTGGATGGCGGCAGTTCGAGGAGACATTGGCAGTCGGTCACACATATCCAGACACAAAAAAAGAGAACATGGCAAAGGCGAGAGGGAGGGTTGAGCCGCCTTCGCCGCCGTTGTGGTCCCCTTTTGAGCGTCGCTAGTCATCCCATAGCTCACAGGGCAGACGGGGGTAACAGCAAGCAAGTGGCGGCAAAGAATGGGTAGGAGAGCTTCAACGCTCTACATTCTCCTATGTCAGCCAGCTCCCCGTGGAACCCCTTACAACAACCCCGCACGCACGCACACACACTGGTTCACTGGCGGCCAGCTGGTCTGTGTGAGTCCCGCTTGTAGCGGTTGTGTGTGCGTCTATCTGAGTAGTGGGAGAGAGCATAAGAAAAACACGAGCGGACATGCGCGTGCCTAAGACTCTCCAGGACTCAGACTCAAGTTTGGGTTTGGCTCAGGCTGCAGCCGGCGCTATTCGCCGAAGCAGCGCAACCCTCGTCGTTGCTACGAGACGACGCTCCCCGTGGCACACGAAGCGGCCGCCGGTGTTGCAGCTGCCGCCGCCGGTGCTGCTGCTGCTTTTTCTTGTATTAGATCTCTATGGCGCTCTGGGAGTGAGTCCTCGGCGAGCGACGGCTATCGCGAGGAGCTGGCGGGAAAAGTTGGGGCAAAATGGGATAGTGGAGGGCTGTTGCGGCAATGGCGCGTAGACCGCCGCCATATTTGTTTCCATTGTCAATGAACGAGCAAAGCCGAGTAGGAAAGGAGAGCCTGGCGCTTGGCTTGGGGGATGTTGGCACAGCAGCACGGGTGATAGTAGCATCCGCGGCGGCTGCCTCTTATAAACGAAGGAACCACCATGATCAACGAACGACAAAGAAGACTATGGAGGACTATGTATTGGTCGTGTGGAAAATATTTGCACGGCGTCAAAGGAAACAAACGTTATTTTAACGCAAGTAGAAAAACCAAAAAAAAACGACGGCAAGGGTCACTATAACAGTAAACTAATTCCAGAGAGCGTCGCGAAGGGTGATACATATTTACTGAACATGACCGTGTCGGGAGATATCTAGCTGATGAGAAAGCTTTAAAGTTCGCAGCTGTGCTAACGCGTCATAATTTGAAATTATGCGGCGGCAGTAATGTTCTCAAAGGAGGAAAAGGGAGAGAGCAAGATAGCAAGCGAGAGACGAAGAGAAAACGAAAGCAGGAAAAGGCGCGCGCGACTGAATTTCAAATACGAATCATTCGGACAATAGCGCCATAGGCAACCTCGACTTTCTTAATGGCGAGCGCCAACACATGTCTAATGATTAAGTTTTTTGCAAGCATATTTTATATTCATATTTCATATTTGATTTGCTATCGTCTGCTCGATCTGAATTGGATTCACACTACTCGGCATTCGCTGATCTTTCCATGTATACCCACACGTCCATGGTCTATGTGCAATGTATGAGTGGGGAAGGTGCAGGTCACCCATCATTTGATCAGGACAGCTAGCACGCTTTGGCTATCTGTGCATTCACCGTCATACTGCTCCGTCCATGAAGCACTTTTCTTCGACTGCTTCTCGTTCCCTTTCTTTTTCCCTCCTCGTCCCTTATATTCCTTCTCTCTATCCGTCTTTGGCTTCCTCTAAATCTCTCTGATGCGCTAGTTCGTCCTACCGTGCCTCTTTCTCTGGCGCCTCCGTTCTCTCGAGCAGCGCCTCCATCCGTCGACTAAGTGGGTTTGGCTGCGTGTGGAAGAACGAATAACTGCTACCGCTGCCAATGGTGGTGCGACAGCACCAACATTCGGGGCAATGACGTTCACCTCTTTCGCTTCTTTCTGCTTCGAGCTTCGAAGCAATATCTCGTCTTGTGAGAGTTTCCCTTTCTATCTTTAACATATCCAGCAGTAGCGTCAGTAGCAGCAGTGCAACGACATCAGTAGGAGACTATACACGGCAGGGGCCGTTGGCCATAAAGCGTGCCAGTGCTGGCGGCGCTTCGTGCAGCAGAAGAAAAGACCTCTCGGCAGCGGATCTCAGTTCGCTTCGAATTGTAGCTTAGACGTCCGGACTACCCAAGCAACGTCTAGTGCTCACGAAACTCACAGGGCTCGTTGCCGTTACCACCAGCACTAGTAGTGGCAGCTGCTGTTAGTGAGGGCCAATGGGACGGGGCGAAATGCTGGAGTTTGGGAAGTGCCGAATGAGGTGAGCCCAAGCCGAAGCAACGGGGGAACGACCGTCGTGCTTGCTCGCTCGTTTTCCCCATCCCTCCATCGGTCCGACCGCTTCTCTTCTCGAAACTCTATCGATCCAATTTCGCCCCAGCCTGCAGTGCCTCCATACCACTCTTCAGTGAGCCCCAATCCCCAGCCTGGGGCGCCAACCGAGTCCCTAGCGGCTTTTTTTCGACATAGCGCCCCAAAACGCGCCCATCAGCTCTCCGCAACTTGCCGGCTCTCTAGGATCCTCCGGCCGTCCTGCTATTACGCCTCCGTTGCCAGTGGCGCTCAGCAACGCACAACGACTGCGACGGGTCGTTGCTGCTACTGCTGCCGCTTATGCCGCTGCTATTCCGTGCTTTTGCCGACTAGTGGTTCTGCTGCAAACTCCCACTAGTGGCAAACCCAACTCAGGTTCTCTTCTTTTGCTGCCAGCAACGATGGTGGCAAAGACAGGACCTGCTACTGCTGCTCTAGTCAAGCCCCTGGGGGTCCGTCCTCCAGCAACATTCATTCTCCTTTTTCTCTTCCACCACTCGACACACATACGAACATACCCAATCAGACACTTACACATACGCATAGACTTACATACAGCACACTCCTGCTTTAGCGGAGCTTGCCTATATGTCCCATTCCGCATTGCCAGCAGCAAGAAAGGGCAGACGAAGCTGTATGGGGAGACGAGCCGATGAGGCTAGGCAGCTGAGGGAGCTTCCTGCAGCGAAAAACTAGGGACAAGCAAGCAGTCAGCCATCCGCTGCAGCATAGGTCTGTTTATTAGGAAAGTATACGGGGTGTGGAGTGTGGGTACGATCACTGCTCGCTCGACGTTGCTCGGTAGGTCGGTCAGGCCAACTGAAGGATGGGGTAAGTTCTAAGGGAAACAGCAAAGGGCCTTTGCTCTGACGAAGGCGAACTGAACTCCTCTGATCTCCCTCTCTCAGCCAACGATCCGTCCACCGACGGTCGCTGCCAGCAATGCTGGCTATGGTGGCGATAGTGGAGACGGCATAGGCGGCCTGCCAAGCTCCGGCAGTTCGGCTCCAAGGGACTACCCCCCAAGAGCTCCCCGTGGGATGCCGCAGCTCCGCGATGACTGACGACCAACGGCAGCAGCAGTAAGAACAGCAGAAGCGCACACTGCAGCCAGACGGGATGCTGGGTGCGGACCTGAAGCCACCCTGTAACGGCGGTTTGGGGCCTGTCGGAACATAGGGGCAAAGAGAGGATAAAGAGATGAAGGAAGCTCTGGAGAGAAATAGGAGAACGACGTCAGAGGAACACCCCGCCGCCGCTCCCTGCTTTCGGTGTTATGTGGAGAAAGAAGCAGAATAGAGGAAGCAACGCAGAACTCACTTGCAGTAGCGGTGAAAGCTGGCATCACACGCGCATTGGTCAGCGTTTGGAGCCTTCGCTGGTTCGTTGCCGGCTGACCAAGAAACGCAGCGAACATACAGCATAGGAGGTTAGAACCGCACAGTCGGCGGTATGCTTTTGCGCGATGCCGCTTCTACTGCGACTATATTCCTACAGGACAGATAGCTCATGCCTTTGCGCCTTGCTCTTGGAGTAACTTACGACAAGTTGGGGAAACGTTGGCCCATGCGTTCGTGGGTCATGTCCCGATTCGCCGTGTTGGCAGGAGTAACCAGGCGGCGACTAATCGAAAACAGTGGCCCTAGGGGCTTGCGAAGATCACGGCAAGAGCGCTCCCAGAAAGAAGGAACAGAGGACCCAGAGAACAACCTGGTGAACTACCTGGCTAAACAGTCAGCGGCCGCAAGATCGTAGAGGGGGTACACATGGAAACGTGGTATGGTTTGTATGATCCTACTGTGTGTAAGGTTTTCTCAGGCCTGCGAATAGAGCCAAGCAGCTAGCAACAGTAAGGGTACTAGTTGAGATACTTTGAGGACGCAACGGTCGCAGTACATACTTCTGTCGTATCCTGTGCCATTCTGTGGGCCTTTCCTTCGTCTCGTTTTCATCGTCTTGGCTTTTCTGCCCCGTCACCGAAAATGGCAAGGGGAGAAAGTAGCGGACGAGAAAGGGCTCCTCGTTTGTTTCTGGTACAGATGATCACATACATACATACATAGATAGACATATACAAACGACGTCGAAGCACACAAACATACAATTATACAAGCAGGAATAGCAGGCGAAAAAGAAGAACGAAGTGCTACGGCATCGACGAATTCCATACAAATGAGAAAAATACACAGAAGGTGACGTTCGCCGGCAGGGGTCGACCGATAGAAACTCGGCCGGTGACGAACGAAGCAATAGGCATAAGAAAAGGTCCACCAATATGTCTTTGTGATGGGTGGCTGCAGTAGACATCAAGAAGATGCCGCCAACCAGAGTTTCATCCTATCAGCCGATACACAGCAACGCCACTCAACTGTATCACAGAAAGTGGCGTAAACGGAGGTCGAGGTTAGAGGCGAAGAGGAGACCTGTTTGCGGCCGCTGAAAGGAATATGAAGCAGGATAAACGGCCAGAAGAGGACGGACTAGACAGGGCGCGCAGGAAAAATGGACTCCCTTCTTTCAGTGAACACAGATTTCTGCAAAGTGACAGATCAGAGAACGCGATTAGATAACTGGACGAATTCGATAGTTAAAATCTGTCAAAGAAGCGTGAGAAATGACAACATAAAGGGATCATTGCCCCAGATTGCTCGTATATTACCATAATTATCAACTTGAGTCGACGAGAATGTATGTACAGCTAATGAAAGGTCTGTAAAATATTGAAACGGTTACATGGAATTAATCCGAAGGTATATTAAAGGTAGACATTAAAGTTGAGAGTCAGGAGAGAGAGTGGTCAGCTGGTTTTAATGCTATGTTAAAGCGTATCTTCTAACCTAATTAGAATTGATTTAGAGCGTGGCCTTTTAAAGAGGTTATACCTAAAACCAGAATTATTAGTAATTACTATAGAGACATATGCAACAAAACAGATATTTTCAAATCCTAGCCACCGTTGACAAATCTAACACTTACACTTAATCGTTTCTAATGGTGTATGTGCGTAGAGTACGCAGGAACGTTGCGAGGCCAAAGTACAGGTCTACATAGACCTAATACAATACAGTCTTCATGCAAAAAATTGACGAATTTTCTTAATAATATTGCTTCGAGAGCTCGCCAATCGTAAGGTCAAGTATGTCGCCTCTTATGATTCTATAACATCTCTTCGTTAGTATGCAGACCAGATCCGTGGCCAGTGACAAGCTACATGATCCGATTATCAATAAATCTTGGTATAAGTTAATCCATTTTTCTTGCCGGATAAGCCTCTGGTCATAACGCCGCTATAAGTCTATAGCCAAGAAGCTCTGCAGCGGGCAACAAGCGGGCGAAACGGTATTGAGGTAAGGCTTAACATCGTACGTTGGACATGTGAAGACAGCAACTATATTTCAATATAAATGTACAGATTGCGCTAAGCCAATGTGCGGCATTCGCTTCGCTCCTCTAGCGCAGACCAAGACGATACTGATACGACACCAGATCTTCTAGAACGGGATAGAATATCCATCGTTACAATCAATTTTAAACAATTTTTACATTAAATTCTACCGTATTGGGTAAATTTACACCGATTAATATGCTTATGAAAGCATTATGCCGACTATGAAACGTCATAATGCCGTCTAGCCATTACTAATTGGTGCCTATCAATTGGCGGTCCGGTTAGCTTGGAGGTAATTATTAGAAAGCGGCGCGCCGTCGGTTAGCGTGAACGAATTCACTGGACTTAGATGAACGCATGAATGCTACATACATTGTGAACAACGTACTGATGGCTAACAAAACATCGTGTCTCTGTCATATCATAACCCCTCGTCAACCCTTCGTTTCATTCCTCAGTGGTTGCACCTTCCGCCATGCTCCCGGGAGCTCAGAACGTTGGCAAAGGAATTCCTTGGGCTCGTCGACTTGAATGCTGTCCACGCCCGTTGACGGCTGTGGTTGCAGCTGCTGCTAGGTCATTGCTAGTGGGATTCAGCTACGCGCGTGTGGGTCAGGAGGCCTCAGTCCGCCTCCTGTGGTTGAAGTTGCAGTCAGTGGAACAGAGAGACGGTAACTGTCACAGCCATGTCACTATAGGCGTACAGCGTCGGACGCATATGGTTAACTGAGTACGTTGAAGAAGCTGGACACGCTGTACTTTTGTGCGACTAATGCAGCTGTTTCGAGAAAGAGAGAGAAATAAAGGTAGGACCAAAACGGGAGGGGATAACAAGGCGGTATCTATCTATCCGCAACCTCTTGTCAAAAATACAGTGCCGTGACAATCTCGTGCTATGTCAGCACGGCGGCCAGCGATCCTTCACCTCGTCCCCCGCAGCAGACGTCGGCATCGTTAACAACAGTAACAGAAACAACAACAAGTAACAGCTGCATCCACAACAGCTACGGCAGTTACGACGACGAGTCATGCTAACGTTTGCTTCAATTTGTTTTCTTTTTCCACACACACAACACAACGCCAGTCAGCAACACTGGTTGGGGTTGCAGAAATGAAATGTAGACTGGTCGTGAGCGTACGCTTGGGATCCAGGAGTAAAGGAAACAAAGCTGAGGGTGCAATTCACGAGAATAAAAGGTGACGCGAGGAGTGACACTCGATGTTGTGAAGCTTATGTGCAATGCAATGAACATCATGATTATACGAATGAAAATCATGCTTGTAGAATAGGTTGTACAAACACTATAACTCTTTTCTACTAGACGCGTCCACTTGTTCTTACGTTGCCTAGAAAGTTCTGGAAAGTCCTCGATCATATCGGGTATGTCCCTGCAGGCTGCCGAAATCCAGTCACATTATGTAGCACCAAATATGTGTTAAGATGTTGAACTAATCACGTATACATGAATGATTCAGTACTTGTTTAGCAAACTACGTGCATCTTGACGCGCCGCTAATAAAGCGGATTTTTACTTTACAATAAATCCAATAATTGTGTACGGTAAACGTGTTTGCACACTGATGCATAGAGTGACGAAATGCGGTTTGCACCTAATGGTGACTGTAACAGTTTTCGGCTTAACTGTACCACCTGCATTGCAGCTAATCTTCTTGTGACTGTCCAATTAAACACTGATGAAGGAAACATTTGAGTTGAGCACTAGAAACAGGTAAGAGAAGACGAACGTTTTTACCGTTCGTTATGATAATGGAGGGACAAAGAAGCTAGCGTCTCAGGATTTCCCTAGGCTACTACCATTAAGCGTTTTAAAGCTCTCCTTTGCTGCGTGTGCTGGTGTATTTCGACAACGGTGCTCCTTCGTTCTCCTTTTGAAAGTATTCTAAAAATCGTGCTAAAGAGCGTTATGGTCCACGCTTCTGTTCTGGCATAGCTACCTTTCGCTAATGAAATCAGAATGTAAAATTGTGTCAAACGTAAAACCCTGCCATAAAATTGAACCTTTTCACATACCCTTAAATTTAGGAGGCAAACACGCTACTACAGCTCCATCACGGGAGCTATTCGAGCAGCTTAGCGATGTTTTAGTAATAAACTGCACTTCGGTAATCTGTTGGAATCTAGCTTTATATGTGATTTCTATGGCGTTTGGTATACAAAAATGAATTGTTTAAAGTAGCAGCAGAGTAAGTTGACGCCACTACATGATCGGGATCGCGTCTGCTGGGTAAGGATATGTTCGCGTACGCTGTTTTGTTGATTGGAGGACACACTGGGATAAACTCTAGACCCAAAAGCTTGTACGCTGCTTAACCCAAAAGCTCCGTACGTAATTTTGTTAAAGAGGTAAATATACACTACAGTAAACTTATACGATACAAAAACTTTTTTTTAACCTATTTTGTTTAAACCAGAGACACGACGAAACATTTTGCGATCTCATTCCAGCCAGTCTATTCACTTAACTATAAATAAAACATTCCCAAAGATTTCTATAAGGTTCACTTATGCTTGTTACTGCTATTTCGACAGCTCTTCTCGACTCGCCTGATCTGGACGCTGAATCAATCAGTTTGGACTTTACTAGTTAGACCTCGTTAAACAGGCGCCAATGATTCTCAGTCGAATCAGAGGACAAGCTTTCGTACGCAGAAATAATGAAATCTGACATTCGGAGATAATAGCGTTAGTGTTTCTGCGCGTAGAACTTCTGTTTGAATTCTCAACACGGCTGTTCAATACTTAGCATTAGTGTCAACTTCAGCCTAACAGAATGCATGCTAGCGAGGGCAGGCGAAGGCGTAGTCAAGATGCCCTCTGTTAAATCAAAGAATAGAGCTTTCTGTTTGACGAGGTGTGACGTGACTTCTCGTACGATGAAAGTAAGTGAGTGTCGTTTTGGGGTGCAAGCCAAACCCTCCTTGACAGAACAGACATTTGTCAACTATCTGTGTCCCATAGAGCAGGCCATTTTGACAACTATGTACATTCCATATCTGATCCGTTTTTGTTAGTGTTAACCTGAAAGCCTTTGGCCCGCTGATGGCAGGAAACATGGCATGCCGGACCGACGGCATTAAGCCCAAATTCAAGCATTTTTATGAAATTACAATTGCAATTTCGACTAATCCCATCTAAGAGTCGAGATCTGTCACATAAATCATGATAGGGTAACCTTGAACAGTTGCTTCATATACTAATTCAAAGTATTTATTAATTTGACACATAATTGTCCTTATATCAGGTGTCTGCAAAGGCTTAAGGTCTTAAAATATATAACAAGAACTATTTGGCTGGCCAAGTCCTTACCAAAGATGAACTAGTTTCGAATTGGGTCAATTATTAATGCAGAAAATTTATCTGTCATTGATTGTGCCACCTCAAGTGGCGCTGCTCATTGAAAAGGCGTCGTTGACCTCACTCGATCTACAATGATGAATGTAAATCTATAGAAAAAGAATAGTAGATTACAAAGTATAATTTACTCTTATTAACTTAATCTTCTAGAACGATTTTTAAATTCTAAGTTCAGCTTTGTCCTCTGTGAATCTTCCCCCTCTATTGTTACCGCCTTAAAGCATCTTTTGCCTTTTTGTCACTATTTTGCCTGTGAAAAAAACTGTTTCTTCCAAATTCTATTTTACATCCGTTTTCATCACTGACGAACCTCCCTGATTTTTTCTGATTGCAGAGTTCCTTAAAGCGCACCCCCAACCACAGCTTGCGCTGCTTCCTTGGACATCTTTTGTTCACGTAGGCCAATTTGCAGGCAACACTTCAAGTAGCAGTACCGAATAGACAAACCATCATCGGCATTCAGCCGTCTATCAAAGAATTCGTCGACTTGCCACGTAAACTGAAGTAAAAATAGGATCCCTACCGATCACGATCTTATTTCTACTGTCACACAAAGACTGATCAGATTTGTAGTCTAGAAGTCTTTGCTTGTTCCACCTGATTATCATCCACACAATCCTTATCCCAGTACTTTCATTTAACTTCCAGCCAGGGATTTTCGCCAGATAGGACTACATCCAAGACACTATTCGCTGCCTACTGCAACCCTATCTCTCTATTTTTATAGTTACTGCTGCCTTTTCGTGTGCCGCTTTTCTCCAGAGTACTCCTAGCGATTACGGTTTGCTTTTCGTTTAATCAATATCCGACAGCATTGAGACTACCCCGCTTATCAATGGCGTCGATAAGCGATGCTTGGCACCACCATTACTGGAAAGGCCCCAGTAATAATTCCATTTTTCCTCCTCATTAACCTCCGCATGCTTTACGCCCTCAGTCAGAGCTGCTGCTGCTCCTGCTGTGATGATTCGCACCCAACGGCCAAGCAGAGTAACGCAGTAATTTGATTAGTCGCCTGTTAAGGGATTGTCGATAGCCAAACCAGCCGACGGTCCGGTAGGCAAGCACAGGTTCCAGAAGTACCTTAGTGTTTCCTGAAAATCCTTTGACATTTCTCGCCTCTCCTTTAGGCTTCACCCCTCCCATTGAGTAGTTTCATCAGGACCACTCCCTGCGTTTTCCTGGAGAAGAGTCGCTGACAGCGTCGGACTTTTAGGGAAGATAAAGTTCCCTCGGGCTAAAAAGAAGCCGAAAAGGGACTCTCTTGCCCCCCACTTCATCCTTGTTGAATCTTCCTCAGGTGCCCGTTCGACTCGTTTATCTCCTCAACATTTGACAGCATTATTGCGATAGCCTAAGCGTCGTTCCATTTCGATCTTCGCTGCAGACCATCGGAAACAACGTAAAGGGCGCTTTAAACAACATGAGGGTTGCTTTCTACAGCAACGGTGGCAGTGGCGCGCGCTATCACATCGTCGTAACACTGCTGATGCAAATGCAAACAACCGCATTAACAGCGACGGGCATCGAAAGCTGCACAGAAGATTTGGGTACTTGGGTTGTAGTAGGCTGTAGCCAACAGCGAGAAATGGTTCTGTCTGCCTAGTTGATGGCCGTAAGGATATGGGTTTTTGTTATGAAGGAATGGGAGCGACCCGTTACCTAGTCACCAGGACCCCCCCTCCTTCACCGCTATTGAAAGGCGTCTTCTTCACTTTGCAGGCCGTGGGTACTGGTGTCATTGGTAGCGTTGCTTGCACCACTACTGGAACCTATGGAACTACCATCAAGACTACTCACCACAGCCAGCCGAAGCATCTAACGGCGTCTACGAGATAAACCCTCAAGGAAGATTCTCTTCGCACCCTTGTCCCCTGCTCTTTTCGTTGCCCCCAATTCTTTCTATCATCTTTCCACCCCAACCCCAAATCTCCTTCTTTCTTTCCTCTCCCGGTAGCTACCAGCCTGCTAGACACTCACACAGACATCCAGCGCGGCACCACACGCGTGCCGGCGTCGTCTGCACATACATACGCGCACACATAGAGTCTCTCCAGACACGCATCCTGCTGCTGGCAGCAGTACCCCCGTTCCTAACCTCGAGCCCACTCAACCGTCTCTCTGTGTTTGTGCGTTGTGTGTCTGTTCATCGTCGACCATTTCCTTCATACGACGTAGCCCCATACATCTGCCCTACATTCAGCACTGCACTGTACACTGGGTGGCGTGGCGTGGCGCGATGCAGTGCAATGCACAGGGGAGGGAGGTGGGGGAGGGGGGTACAGGCCGCGTTATCCATACTTCGCTGTATGCGGAACTACCTTCATCCCGGACTAGCTGCCCTCAGGGAAAGCCGACCCGCGTCCCTTCCAACGCCTTTCCTCAAGTTGTCTAGCCCCGCTCCAAGCTGCCTTAGCCATTTTCTTGTTGTGCCCCCTTCCGTAGCAGTTAGTGCCAGCTTCTCAGCATTGCTGTTCTGCCTCCATAACCAAAAAGAAAGAAAGGCGCCAGTCACCATCCAGCAGAATACCAGGCTGCTACTGGTGCGGCCACCACTGGACCTATCGGCTATACTACCACCGGCACCAACGGTACCTCAAACCTTACTTTCTCAACTCCCGCGTTATCCACTACATCCCGACAGCGGTTGGTGTTCTGCTGATCCAAGAGGAAGAGGAGAACCTAGGAACGCTCCGCTTAACTTAACAAGCACCCGGTGGCGGTGACGGCGGCGACAGCAGCAGCAAACTGCCGGGCGTTCAGCAGTAGCAGCAGCAGCAGCAGCAGCAAAAGCAACGGCGGTCGGCCAGCACCACCTCGTGCTGTGAAGCAAAAGAAGAAGAGGAATGGGCGCAAAATGATCGGCGGCGGAAGCCTAGTGGCGCCCTCTGGACGACGACCAGACGAACTCGTCATCATAGCGCGAGGGATTTTGCGAAATAAGTCCTCTTCGACGCGGTCACTATCGCCGTTTTCACTGCCGCTGCAGCTGTTATTCAGCAAGACGCGTCATTGCTTACTCCATTGTTTCAACTACTCAAGAATAATGACTACGACAGCAATGTCAACATCAACAACAAAAACGAGACAACGACGACAATAACGATAGGAATAATGACGACGACAACAACAAAAACAATAGGGGTTGGTCGGGTCGGCGCTTTCTATAGTGGTCTGGCCTGTGGCCACTGGCTACTGACTGCGCCTTCGGGTTTAATAGCTACCTCAGTTGTAGGTATTTCTGACACGATAGGCTCATCAGCAGCACAGTATGGGAAGGGGGTGACTTCAGTATAAGATGAGGTTATAGCTAAGAGAAGTTAGGGAAACAATGTTTAAGCTTCGCTGAGCTGGCTCTGTACGAGAAGGTTTTTTTGATAGAGGAGGGTGGGTGTTTGTTAGTGGATTGAGCCCACACAGGAGTGAAGCCGACAACTGCGTTTATGGACCGCATGATTGCGCTGACGGTGAAAGACGTTGCTGACCACTAGCTGCTCCTGGTCATGGTCGTATTATCGCTTAGTCCCGCCATGGGCCGTATGCATACTTATACACACAGTACTTGACGGTGACTCAGTAAACCTCGTCTTCCCAAACAGCTACCCAACGACCAGCCGAGGCCAGCTTCTTCGTCGCCGTCATTTGTCGTCTTCAGCTACCTCTTTTTCATCTGTTTCGCTTAACCCTGCTCGTTTTTGCGTATACCCGTGTGTTAACAGTGTTCCAGATAGTTTCTGAATCTTTGTGGGGCAATGGTGACAGCAACATCAGTCACGAAAGGAGGTACGTTCCATAAAGACAGGGCATCAAATTGGAGAACAAAGCAAACAGGAAGCCTTCGTCTTATTAGGGATATTGTTCTGTGCAGGGTACCACTGGCAGGACTCGCCACTGGCTGAAAGCAGCACAGAGCAGGATGGGTTGGACTGCGGCGTAGGAAACGGCAACAAGAAGCTGTGAGCAAAGAAAACGGACATAAAAAGGCACTGGGAAAGAGACGGGGATTCTAGTGGTAATAACATTGATAGGCGAATTTTAAAGAAATAACCGGTACGAGAAAGAGTATAGGCGGCCAACATCATCTGGCCAATGACAGAGGCAACAGAAAAAGTTTTTAGAAGGAAAGAGGACGCCAAGATATAAACATAGACTGAAGATAGTGGAGACAACAAAGCGTTGTGTAACACTGACATTGATAACGAATACGACGACTGAGAACGTTTGCATATCGCCTACGGCTACGAGCTTGATAATAAATGAATCTATATAGACCGATACTTTAAACATTCGTGGACGGTTCGCTTCGTTTGATCGCTGCTTGTTCGTGTATCATATAAAAAGTTTCCTACTTAATAACGCAACATTGTACTGGCAGAAGCTACATTTCATGAAAAGAAATAGAAAGAAGCAAAAGGGAAAAGGATGATGAAGAAGAAACAAACAAAGACCTTCAAAAGAAAAAGGGTAAAGAGAGGCCCTACAATAATCGTGGTAGCTTTCGTAATCAACTTTGATAATCAAATACGAAAATACTAATATATGTATTCAAATTCGATGGAAAAACAATCATGAGACATGGTGGTAACCTACATTGTACCGAAAAAAGAGAGAAGTATGATTTAAACTGTCACAATCAGTCGGTCCTATGGGGGTTTTACTTCTAAGAGCAATATTAATCATAAGCATCATTCATTCATTCATTCAATGAGTTATCTATTATTATTTATTTTTCTGCAGATTATTCTTGAGACATTTTCTAAAGAGCTTTTAGTAGAACTTAAAGCCCTCCTTCTAGAGCTCTCCGTGATGCATTATTGATTGGAGTGACCATAAGTAAGGAGTACCATGAGCTGTCTCTATCCAGTCTTGTATCTGCATATGGAAGACATTTTCTTTCTAACCACTATCGTAAGTTGCATAGTGACAACAAAATGTTATTTTTTAAAACATATAATGAATGACAATTCATGACTTTATAACAAATGATATAAACCGTGATGATCGCAACTGACCGCAAGAAAGTACGACGAGCACGAGTATTAAATCAGCGGCCGTTTCAAGCCGATCGAACGTGACGCTTACGACGACAAGTTCTAGAATAGATTCTATGGGATTAAGTGTGTCCATATGTGTAAAGCCCCTATTTTACTTGACGAGTTTGGAACATCGCCACTTAATTATACAATCGAATACATAGAAAATCATCGTGTCTGGTAGCTATGTGCTCGCGGACTGAATTTAGCACAACGGTGACCCGACGAAGCTATTGAGTCACGGTACAACTAAACACCAGCCAATGATTACGCCATGAGACGACGAAAATATAAAATTTCGTTTTCGGTTGTTTCGAATGTTGAACTTAGTAACTTTTATATTTTCTTTGCAAACACGACAGGCAAACTACTTCCCTGATATTAGCAAGATAAATCGAACTGAGTAAGATGTATCGTTAAAATCCGAATAAGTCTACTTTTTTCCAGCACACTTTTTCAAAAATCAAATAGAAGTACACTATTTCGAGTGCGACACGTACCAGCATGATGCCGAGTAAAGGCACAGAAGTCTATCAATAATAGAGCGTGGACGTATGTAAATTACGCCAGATCGTGTGCAGAAGTGGCTATAATGATAACATTTATTAGTGTATCAGCATTGTTTTCAACTAATTTTCGAAATTAGTACGTACGCGTATACAACACCTCGAATTATTTCGAATAGACACTCTTTACTACTGAACGTTTTCTCTGTTGAGCTGATGTCAGGATTAGCATATTAGTAAATAGAATTTATCTTAAACATCGATTAAATTCATTTGCAATACTGCACTTGTTATATATATATATATATATATATATATATATTTTGTTGGGTTGAAAAAAAGGGTAAATGCGAATACTCTGGCTTGTTTACCCAAGGTAATTAGGGCCAGGAGTTTCTAAGCACCAGAACCATATAATCACATCGTATGTAGCATTTTTTAACGTTTGCGACAGACAACATCAACGAAACTAAAAATTGCAAAAAGCCAAAGTGTCCGCAGATAAACGAAGTACTATGTCTTTCGTCTCTTTATAAAAACCATCTACAGATATCCAGTTCTGTAGCGTGGCACAGAGCCTTCTGTGCTCTACGCTTGTCGAGAAGTCAACACGTTTTTCATCTATTTTACGATGTGATTACCTTTACTACGCTGACCTTTCTTTTTCTACATGCGATCATGAATCTCCTCAAATTGAATCACAAACCAATCATGATTCATCACCGTACCAGTCACAGTACGACCGCCATAACTACAATGATCGGTCTTTCTGTTTCTCATAGCCGGAGTATAGTCAATAGCTAACGAACGAAAACCACATTTGTGTAATTATACAGTTAGAACCTCTACATCGTCATTTACGAGGTGTTCAATCATTTTTCGTCTAGAAAATCGCGATCTGACGCGTTCAGCTCTGTGCCAACGTAGGAATCGATCACTGCAGCGCTAGAAGCAGCGTGAACCTCCAAAGTTGCTCATTCAGTGGATCACCACTACAATAAATGCTAAGCACTCCATTATCGAACGCAGAAATCATGGCTTAAAACAAAAACTCATATATT